>NC_059501.1:71873160-72176190 GCF_914767665.1 Harmonia axyridis
TTCTGAAACATGTTTCTTTACCTCATATCAACCGAGATAGAGCCAATCAAATCTAGAGGAATTTTCTCAAAATGTCAAAAATTGGCCAAAAACAAAGGTTTTGACCCTCTTACTAACAATTACTAGCCGTTTTATGATAATTATAGTAATTACTCATCAATATCGATATATTGAACATAGGGAGGTGGAGGGGGTAGGTAGCTTTGACTGAAAGCCTATGTTTTTGTGAAGAGTAGATATTTCAATGTTATCGTGGCATGTTATCACCTTACTGTAATTCCTATTGACCCATAATTATTTTGAGTGTTTGATTGTCTCAGTCTTTACTTGTCGGAAATTCATCTTGATGATTAAAAAGTAAAATAACTTATTTCCGCTTTATATATTTATTTTCAATTATTTTGAACCTTAATAATCAGATCAACTAGGTACAATCAATAAATACCCAACCAAGAATTAATTGAAAATAATGATTGTATATAACCCGAAAAAAGTCCAAAAAAAGGGTTCATTGGCCCTCCTCAAGTTAGCATAGTCCTCGTGTTGTATAACTTGATAGCGTCATCCCACAACACCCCCGAACAATCTGTAGAAGTTTCATCAAGTTCGGAATTTTTTCCAGCAGACCCCACTTTTTTCTTTGACTACTGGACTATAAATTTGGTCGACTATATCTCAATTGATATTAGTTTCACGAAAAAGTTTGTGAATACCAAAATGTGAAGAATTTAATGATCTACAACTTTAGACTGAACGTTTTGGTCGAAAACTACTTAGTTTAGAAGTTATGAGCAAAAACTGAAAAAAGTCCGGAAATGTTGAGGTTCTTCGGCCTCCCTCAATTTAGCACAGGGTCCTCGTGTTGGATAACTTGACAGAGTCCTGCCACAACACCCCCGAATAACCTGTAGAAGTTTCATTAAATTCGAAATTTTTTCCAGCAGACCTAACTTTATTTCTATTGCAATTTCGTATTTCTGAATTACAAATTAGCAAATTTCAATTCTAATTCATATTTTCTGAAATCAATTTTGCCTTTTCTGAATTACATATTGCTACGAACTACCGATTCTGAATATAAAGTTCTTTTTCTGAATTAATTCCCTATTCTGAATAATATCAAACTTCCAAGTTGTTTTTCTGAATTATAATGTCAAAGGTGTAATATATGGGTAAAATAAATGGAATGTGATTTATTCAACAAATGCATAAACGAACTAGTGCTAAAAAGCTGCTGTCTTAATTCTATAAGCAATCAAAATTATATCTTCTTAAAATTTCAGGTTTGTGGGAGGTGAGCTAGTGAAACTAACCTTCATTCATTCACTCTTAGTATATTATGTAATGGAATTGTTATACTTTTATTTTGTATATTATGTCATATATCAATTCCTTGAATTTAATTATATCTTCTGCTTCATTCAGATAATTTAATAATACCATGAAATAAGATGAGCTAAGACTTCATTCAATAAGTCCCGATTCTAACCAGGAAAATCACTTTGCTTTCGAAAAAGGCTTCAACTTCGGAGATAACTTCTTTATTGGACACAGATTTCTTTCCCTGGTGCATTCGTTTGAGAACAACAAAAAGCCGTAATGGCAGTAATCACTGTAGGATCAGGAGAATGAGCTAGATGGTCCAGCAGTTGGAAGCGCAAGTATAGTGATGAATATTTGTTTGATCGACTGTCATATATCAACGCCTGAAATCCTGTTCATTTCATTTAGTTATAATTTAATTTTATTTGGAATCGACAATGCGTTGTTGCTATTTATCAGCGGTGAGCAAGTATGTTACCCATATTTGAAACCTTCTGGAGGAAAACTCCGGTTCTCGTTCAGGCAAAGAAATTTGTGGTGCTTTCATCGAACTATATCAGGAACCTTCTGAAGCTACAACGAGCTGAGCTTCGGCTAATGGTGGGACTGCTGACAGGACACTCTTGGTAGAAATACATGTTGTACCGAATGGGTAAGTCAGCAGATGAAATCTGCAGACTCTGGAAAGGAAGTAGAAACAGCCAAAAACATAGTATGCAAATGCTAGGGGCTGACTGGTCTAAGAACTCACATGGGAAAGTCAAGTCTGGATACTTACGAAGTAATAGTCAAGGCTCCTATGGATGTCGTCGGTTTCGTTCACATAATCGACAGCCTCCCTGGATTTGTATTAATAGGTAGGGTTAAGAACAAAAGATCAATTACCGGTAGGCTTACAGAGTCGTAGCGAAGATTCAGTGAAAATAATAAAATAATAATAATACTAATATTAAGAAGAGCTTATTTTGGGATAATGTTTACTCAGAACAGTGAATACACCTCGGAATACACATAAGGCACTGCCTTCTGATATCTTCAACTCCATAGCTAGCTCACGCAACTTCAATTTCAGATCGCGCAGAAAAATTTCGTGGCCTTTTTCCATATTTTCTGAAACATCTGTTATTCTATTGACTTCGGGCGACCAGAGCGTTCTTCATCGTCAGTGGCTTATTTTATCCGTTGTTGTCGATGGATCAGAGTATGATTTCCATTTATCAGAGATTGTTTTCTTGAACAGAGTTTCTTCCCATCGAAAAACAGCGTTTTATCAATACACGAAACTTTTATCAGTTTTTAAAAAACACTATATTCCTATATTCGCACTTCGCGCATGAAAAAGTGAAACAAGTGGTCTAAAACTCCTTGCACTAACTCGATAGTTACTATCTCGATAGCACTATCGTGATAGTAACTATCGCAGCAACTGTCCCATGTTAAACTACTCGATAGTTACTATTACCGTGTAAAGCAATGATTTCAATACAGGAACATGCTGATTGCCTCATGAATAAAACAAAAATTGACATCACAAAGACATAAGTTTGTGTTATTAGGTTTTGCGTGAATTTTGACCTCAATCAACTTGGATTTGTGTTCATAATTCAAGAACTATGATTGTTGGCGCACATCAGGGTGATTTTTATCTTCGAAACTACGGATCGTCACAAAATATTCAGAGTTATAATTATTCAGAGGCTTTGGATTATCTGATATATTGTTTAAAACAAGATTGCTATTGATTCAAAGCTCTCAGATACACCATTTTTTATGGAACTCATGTTCATGAATTATTGTTCGTGTTTGATTCAATCGTATAGCAAATTTCCATTTCAATGTGAGGTCTGTCAGTGTTCTAAGAGAGTAGTAATAAAAAAGGGTTAAACTTCTCTTTTAACCCTTGAATTATGAAATGTAATTAATTATATATCAATAAATAAATATTGTTTTTATCGTTGTTATCATTTCAAACCTATGACCCAAAAAATTAAGATGACATGGAAATGATGGAGAGTTTCATTTTATCATGAGAGAACTTATTATAGTCATGACTTTTTGTTCGAGAATGGAAATAATGACAAAAATTAGACTTTGTTAACTCCAATAAAATGAACAACAAACAATTAGCTCTCTGGCAACAACTTTATTTCTGGTTATTATTAAAAAAAAAAACAGCAGTACAGATTTAAAATTTTATTTCTTATTAAACATCTTGAAAAAATCAAGGAAAAACATTAGTTAAGTGTAGACACAAAATGTGTATCACTTGATTTACAAATCGACAGTAATTACATATTTACAAAATAAAAATCTTCTGAAAAATAACAGTACATATAAATAGAAAAAAAGAACAAGATACAATACAAAAAGATGACACTTTGAAAAAGCACATCAGAAAGATAAAAACGAACAGTTAACAAGAAAACAAAAAGAGTAGGAACTGCAGGTGAACAATAAATTGCCAAACTAGAAGATTACGCGTGGTCGAGATTCAAATGACAAATTTCGCGAGTGAAATGAAAATAGACTTTGATATGTATTCTCTAGTGTTTCTAGTGCAACAATATATGAAAACTATTCGAAAGTTACCGAATAAATAGTGGATTTTGCGCTTTAGCAGGTAGAAAAGTGGTATCTTTATGTCGTATACTTTTTGATCTCACATTGTGCTTAGTTCGAATTCAATATTCGAAACTTAATTTTTTTTGCTGGTAGAAGTTTAGAAAACCACCATTATTTTTATCCTGAAGTATTTTCAGCTATAGTTTGACATCATGATGAATATGAAAAATAAATACCAACTATACAAATCGTTGTGTGTAACCTACTTTTCACTTAATTACAAATTTGTACAAGATTCGAGGATGACGATTTACAGATGTCCCAAAAATTGATAATATTCTTCATGAAACTTTCTCTGCAAATAGTCCTCCTTTTTTATGTACACCTTAAACTTTATGATATTAACAATTCACAGGACGAATCCTAGCTTGAAGCGATATGTATATAATCTTCATAAAGATATGTCAACAGTGTCAGACAAAGAAAATCCGAAAGTGGTGTTTCCCCTTTCTGTTCATAATTCTCGTATAATCATAATTATGGAGATCACAGATCATTGGGTTGGTTCACTACATCCATATTTACAAATGTGGCATGATATAAGAACGCGGCAATACTTGTGGTTTGAAATGCTATTCACATGGGTTTCCATAGCTTTCCAAACCATTTCAAACCATAATTTCGACTTGTCATCGAAATGAATTAACTGTCTTTTTCTAGGATCTAGTGCTGAATTCAGGTAACTATCTTAACTTTGCACTATGACGTCTTTGTTTATGTACATTCGAGTCTTTGGTACGGGTTTAACTATACACAAATTGCACTGTTAGGTATAATTTTGGCATAACACAGAGGCCAGGTCCAACGATGTCAAAGACTGATGTGGTATTTGAAGCACAAAATAGCCTAGCGATGTCATGTCGATGTTGATATTCATGCTGCTTCTTCTGGAAAAAAAAGGTATTGAATCAGATGATAAATAAAAATGAGAAAAGCCCTGACGTGGACTGACTCATGCCTTCAAGCGGTCATTCATCAATGCGCCAATGGCTATATACAGTTTTGTGTTCTTCAAGGGCATGACTTCAAGTCGATGCTTTTTAATTTTTTCCTTTTCATTTTCATGAATTTAATATGGTTCTGATGAAATATATACTCGTACATATTAGGATTTTTTCGATATTCCGCTTGAATTTCAATTTTTCTGATGACAAAGCTTGAGTTCACTTGAATTTCAATCTGATGACGTTATCAAAGCTTAAGTTTGCACATAGCTATGAATATAGATAGAGGAAGCAAATTTTGTCCCCAACATGAACTATCAAATTTGACATGAAGCGCACGGAAATGAAAACATATCAGACATCAGTAATACAGTAATAATAATTCACTCAATTTGAGAGTTTCTCCACTGAGACTCAAATAAACACAAAATATATTGAAATATTTAAGTATATAAGTACCTATATATACCAGAAATTCAGAAAACAAACTTCAAGCGTGAAATAACGACGTGAAACAACCGATGACACTAGAAGAGCAAATGTTGCCAAACCTTGGATATCAGCAGGTAGGTACAGAAAATAATGAATATTCTGCTTATTTTAAGTTCGACAATTAGAAAAAATATCGGATTCCAAATATTCAAATTTGCATATTTAATCGGAAATCACTCAAATAAATATATTCCATTCAATATAATATATATTCATAACGTTATAGTAAAATTGTGGATTTGAAAATATATCACAATCCGACAATGTAATCTATGTTGGGGCATGCGAAAATTGCGTATACTCCCTTTATCTATCTGTATTATTCTATGGATCGACATAGAATCATTATATAATATCTACACTTACAATTTCAAGAAAATAAGTCTGTACCATAGTAGGTTCTGAACGGAACTCATCATATCGGAAAATCTAAACTAATAATAAATATCATATCTGAATTATCAGAGAAGTCGCTCCAAAAATTAAAACACAGTCGGTAACATCCATTGAAGAGATGGTCGATCAAATTTATGAATTAGAGCGTAAACAACTTGAATATGGGAATTGGCAGTCATCCTTGCTGACTAATAATAACTATGAGTCTAATGCGATATTTGATGACTTGACAACAATTGTATTTTCGTTATTCTTCTTGTTTGTCATTTGATTGTATTATCAGTACTTCTAAAATTATCCACGTGTCTTTGTTTTTACAGTTTACTTGGTTTCATATCCAGACTCCGTTTGTTGCATCGACTTATTCTGAGGGGGGAGTAATAGCCTCCACATCTTCAGATCCGACAGTATCACAACAACAATTCCATCGATTTCCAAAACGACTCTTATCAAAAATACCCCAATCCAAACTCCAGACTAACCTCATAAAAATTGCATCGCGCCAGAAACAATCCGAATTTCAGCCGCTACATTCGATCAGCGTAACTCGCCGAACTTATCAAAGCGGAAATGAAAAGGACAGCGCGGAAAAAAAAACCCGTTCAAAACGTAACGGAATCAACTTAGTCCCGAGTGTAGTACAACGTTTATGAAAGCGAATGTAACGCAATTAGAGCCGGGCAAAAGAGAAACTGCTCCGGATAATGGAAAATTATAAGCGGAACGGGCGCAGAGATAATAAAATAATATACTAACATTGTACGGCGGCCAAGTGGTGCCAACCGGTTATGGGCTGGTGGTGAAAAAGCGCGGGCGCCGGAGTTCTGTTGGCAGAAGTGGAGGGCGACACGTCACAGCCGGCTCTGATGACTGGGGCGAAAGCGCTCTTCTCCTTGTCCGTCGCTTCCGCTTTGACGGTGGTTGGGCTGGTCTCATTGTTATTGTTGTTGTTGGTGGAGTAGTGGAGGCCGAAATGGTAGTGACCCGCCTCAGTTGTAACTGAAATAACAAAATTCGAAAGGGGTAAATTAGACTGATTTCGAACGAATTGATTGAATATGTCAAGGTGCCAAAAATAATGAATATTATTGGATTTAATGCGGGATTTATATGGGGTAGGGTAAAAATAAATCAGCGACTTGGGAAGCTACTAAAAACAAGATGTAAAAAGTAACTCCATAATTTAAGCGGAACACCACTACGTGACTGCTCAGTTACAAACAAAATTAGGGATAATTCTTTTTACAAATCACCAATTTTTATGGAGATTCCATATAATTTCATCAAATAATATTCTATATTGTAGGATTTCAATATTTTCAATTTACGGACGAGAAAAGATATAATATTGGTAACCTTTCGGTTTTTGCAGAAAAAAATTGATGCTATGGTATTCCTACAAAGCACTGATGTTTTTTAAAAATATTATTGAGAAAAAATCATACAAAAAACCATTACGAAAGGAGCAAAACTGTATTTTTTTTTTAATTTATCAAAAGAGTCCTAATGTACTTCCTTTCGACGAAAGTTGGACATATTGTAATATTCCTAGCTTCTACTGATTCAATCGTCCTGTCATCACCGCACATTATTTTGTCCCTCCTCTTCTGGGAAAATATTGACAGTTCACGAGAAGGTCACGTGGTGGTGTTCCCTCTTAATAAGTACACCTAATGCCGACCCATTATTGGTCTTGGTTGGTGTACCACAGAGATCTATAATGGGACATATATTTTTTCGAGGCGATGAGGCTGAAGAAAGTATTGATAGAGTAAATTAAGATCTGAAAACAACAGGTAGAGCTATTATGGCGCATCAGCTGATGCCGATCTAAATCTCAAGCAAATTTTTTTTGGAAGAAGTTGTCTGCACTTTGTTGAGCGTAAGTGCTCAATTCAAACTTGGAGACGAGATGATTCTGATACAGAGTAGTTTGAAAGAGCTGGGGCTATTTAGGGATAATAGCTTTCGGTTTAGAACACATATTGGCCCTTGTGTACAAAAATCGTACAAGTTTTCGACTATTGCATCCCCACAGAAGATCTCTTTTCAGAAAACTTAAGGTTACTCTTTCCGATTCATTGGTTTTTCAAATTTCGCATATTGTTCACCATTTTTTTGTTTTGCTTGGACCAGATAGATGGGGTTCGAAAAATAAAAAAAATTTTTTGAGATTCATTTATGGAATAGGAAGTTGGACAGAATGAACCATAGAAAACAAGATACTAGATGTCTCAATATTGGGAACAGGTTCAGACTTTCAGCGTAAGTTTTTTACCACCGCATCTCATTAACAGGATTTCTAACATCTCTTCATAGGAAAATTAGGTATAAATCTGATCTTCACAACATCAACATCAGGAAGCATGAATAAAAAATCATAGATAATAATTTTTGCGAACTAGAGCAATTATAGTCGAAAAAATACGTTTAGACTCTTCCCTTCATTCACTCAATTTGAACCTAAAGTGCACAGTACGTCTTAGGTGAGTTCATTAATTTGAAGGAATAGTTCCGAAATCCACATAAGGAATATAAACAGAGATATTTGTAAATTCATTTTGATGCTATAGGAATTACCAAATTGGGTCGTTTTTCGATTGAATAATTCACAAGATAGTGCTAGTTGTTTGTCTTATGAATGTAATGATACTCGTATATCCACCAACAATTTGATGGATAGAAAAAACATCGAATTACAAAAATGTCAAACTTTGTCTAGAGTTACAGTTTAACAGGATTGTATAAGATCAAAAATGGCGTCTACTTACTGGGTACGGAGTTGAATATTCCGGTGGAGGGCGAGCCAGGAAGCATGCTGGAGGAGTTCAGTGGCGTGCTGGTCGGCGTTGATCCTCCATAGGCGCCGTTCACGAAAGAGCCACCGTTGGACGAGTGTGGGGTCGAGGCACTAGAGCAATACCCTCCCCCCCTCGGCGACACGCTGCTACTCTGTGCTCGTCCGTACTCGTCTAAAAGAAAAACCCTACCGATCAGAAAACCACCAATCAGTACACATCGAAAATTGAAATGCATCGACAGAATTCACTAAGCTGAACATCGAGCGCATGCATCTATTCATTTCAGAAGCTTTATATGACGGCCTAATAAAAATTCATTTTTTTTGGGCAATCTGGAGTTGTTACAATGTTAATTTTAGCGATTCTTTTCAAGAGAATAGACATATGAAAGGACCACGACTCGAATTAAAGGAAATTTGCTCGAATTTTTCATTTGTTGTAGAACTCGTAATGCTGATCAAATTGCATACAATTCATGATATATCAAATTTAATTATCGAAACATCGAATAATTTTAGTTTTTTTCTATGTTTTTCGGAAGTCATAAACTTCTCCACACAGTTAGAAATTGCGATTTTCCTCATTTGAAGTTCTTCCTCGATAACTCTTGAAGTATTCAATTTAGGTAAAGCGTTCGCTCAAATAACCTTCTTTTTTTAAACGAAGAATTGAGTTGTCCAAGTTCATGATCTTCTGATAAACACCCTGTACATTTCTCATCAAAACCGCGAACAGTTTTATGATACTATGTATTTCCAGAATCGAAAATGAAAAAGGTTTTTTCGAAAAAAACTTTTTTTGCAGAGTCCTCGTCGCCAACATTTTTTCATAAGAATCCCATTAACTCAAGAACCGTTGAATTTTTATCCGAAGTATGGCATATTTCTGAAATATTAATCAAAAAACTATCTATTCATTGTCTCAAACCCCAAAATGCAAATTTTCGGCACAAAATTATGATAAGCTTTCCATAAACATCTAACAGGCCATCGCGGTGAATCTGTATAAACCTGTATAAACCAAATTGAGTATGCATCGATTCTTAATACAGCTGATTAAAATCCACTATAGAGAAAAATGATTCCTGTACGCACAAGAGATATCCAGGGTGATTTCAAATATTTCATGATCGTCAGTGATTTCCAAAAAATTGAGGGGTGGAATTTCATTCATTTTCAGATATTTTGTGGGATATTATTATCACTTGCGATTGATGATGTTAACATCTTCGGAATTAAACTGACATATCTAATATTTATATATTTCTTATTATACATATACATTTTATCAGCATTATGAGTTCTACAACATTAAAAATTCGAGCAGCCAGAGGTCCTTTTGAAGTAAGATTCTTTCGGATATTCATTCGAGAAATGTTTTCAATTTTTATCATTGACTAGAAAATTTCAAAATAAAGAAACTAAAAAAATTTTGAATTTTTAAGAAACACAAAATTGTTAAGAGTCAAATATTAATGAAATGTCCCAAATTTTCCAGAGAATTTTCTGCCCTTATAACGATTTTCCTTGATCAAATGATAAGGAATTAAAATTTCCAATTTATTCAAAAAATTACCGCTCAGAATGCGCACATAAAAATGTATTGAAAATGTTGCAAAATGGCGAAGGCGCAATTGTTGCATTCGCCATTTTGCAACATTATCAATAGGAAATGTGTGTCCAATCTGAGCGGTAATTTTGTTGTTCTTGATATTCATTTGCGAAAACTTCAATGAAATTCAACTATTCCGCAATAACTCAAGTTCAACATGCAAACGACATTAATTAGGAAGAAGGATAAGCACCTTCAGTCCACTGACCGTTTCCACTCTCCTGTACACTAACAGCTAACTGTCCTGCATAGGCATTGAACGTTGCTGATGCCATACCGTTGTTGGCCATAGAAGGTGATCTTGGTCCACCTAGGGTTAGCTGGTTGTTTCTTGGCATTGAGTATAAGGCTTCCGCTAGATCAGCAGCTCGTTTCAAAATGATTTCCTGAAAAATATGGACGAATATTGTAGGATGAATTGATAATTTGTTTGCATCATTTTTCGATGGAATTAATATAAATAATGTTTTTCAAATCAGTCTAGCTTAATGTAAAGAAAATAGGGTCACGAATACTTTAGAAACATTTCCTTTTACTGAAATAATTATGTCAATTATATATCTGACCATTTATATTTGACTTTGTTTCTTGTATTAGATATTAGATATCTACAATATCAGAAGGTAGATATCCTTGCGTGTATTGTATTTTAATTTGTGCATTTAATTCAGTAAATAATAATCAGATGTAAAAGCTAAATCTTTCCATTTCTGTCATTACATTATATTTCAATGAACTTGATGATTACAATTACTATTGTTCAGCATATTTCACCTACCTTTGGAAGCTTATCGGGATCACCTGGATGTCTTGGTATGAGCTTCTGTAACCTCTGGAATCCATAATCTATCGTAGGTTCATTTAAAGCTATAAAAAATTCGAATATTAAAATCATGCACTTTTTTTGCATCATCCCATCACTACTTACATACGTATACAAAACGTCCCGGCGCACCCTTACAGAACTGCTTCGATTTGTACGACAACGTGACCTCTACAACCCCTGGTATGTGTCTGGGAGGCGTCTGGACCCTAATCGCATGTGGCGTTATCAGCTGTAAAATTTTTACAGTCAGTAAAGTACTTTCGGAAAGAAATAAATTCGAACTTGCCTCACTCCACACCAACATCGTTCCGAAGACCACCTGGAGCCCGTCGAAGAAGTTGTCGCCCACTATGATAACCGTTGAACCTCCGGCTGTCCAACCCTCGCTCGGACTTATGGCCTTTATACAGGGCGTAGCTACTGGGAGGGGAGGGTAGAGTCCTGGAAATTGACCTTGACATATGATGTATCTCGCTTATGCATTCGAGGATTGGAGAAATCGATAGATACATTCAGTGTAAAATGTGTATTTTAATATGATTTTGATGAGAAGTTATTAGAGAAGGTTGGAACAATAATTATGAGAAAGTCACAACTGGAATTCTTATTGCAGGTTATAAATAAAGTGTCTTTGTTCAAGATTTAATCAACAGTCTATCCGGATCAAAGGGCTAATAAATTTGTTGTATCAGCTTTCAACTCTGAATTGGAATGACGTAATGTTGAATAAAAAGTGTATTAATTCAGAATTGAAATTGAATTGTGTGGATTGTTTGTTGCTCATTTACTCTTGGCAATTGACACTTATTGACTTCACTGCACTCTAGGTTCATCTGAAGTTATGGGTGCATGCTAACAAGTGTAAAATCACTGTGATTATTGAAGAATTGTAGGCTATAATTAGATGTTGGAACCACTTTTTATCTCAATCATTCCGCTTTCCTATAGAAACCACAATTATTTGCGAATTGAAAAAGTTTTTTGGTGATTGAAAATAGATCAAAAGTTATAGATATTGATATCCGAGAAAAACCCCTCAGTGAACACTGTGATCAATACTGTATTGAATGTCATTATTTTGATGAAATATTACTATAACGATCGTAACATTTATAACAAATCATATTGCAATGAACCAATAATTCATTGATTAATGAATAATTGACAATTGAAGCTTTAAAATGGAATATTTGAAATTAATATTCATCAAAATGCATTTTTTATTGAGATTAATACCCCTTACTCTTCAACAAAATAACATAATTATTTTTGTCGGTAACCGTCCGGGAAGTGCTCACTTCCCGGACGCTTCTTCTCTGAGAAAGTAGCATTTCCCGGCCTAGTCCGGAAAGTACGTACTTCCCGGACTAGGCCGGAAAAGAATCATAGAATCCATAGCAACCGAGATAACGGCTGACAGTTTATATGAAATTAGTTGTCAAAAATTTGCATGTTTTTTGATCGCAATCGCAATAAAATATGGAAAGCAGCAGCGATAGTGTTATTTTACATGGTTGCCGAAAAAATATTGTACGCAACACGCCCGAAAATGGTTTTTTTGGACTCACAGACTTCCAGGACTCGCTTACGCTCGTCCTGGAATTTTGTCTATTCGTCCAAAAAAACCATATTTTCCGGACTTTTTACGTAAATTACTATTTCAGTGAAAATTGTCATGATAGTTTTTTTCAATCAATGTCATTCGTCAAATAGCTAAGCAACAAACTTTCATAGAAATCGAAAATTTCGCACCAAAATGTTCTCTTTCATTATATTATTTATATCGGTATGATATTCTTTGTTAAGTTACTTAACTTATTTTATTCGAAAATCCTAAAGATATCATAAAAATTTGGACAATGAAAATAATGGCTATTAGGGCCTCATTTCACATTAAATTAATCAATATCAGTTGTTATTTAACATAAGGCTGTTCTATTTTTTTTTCTAATTATAATATCTTCAACTTATGTGTAATGATTTTTCTGTAATATTTTATATGTTTGTAATTCAACCGGGAACTTCGATAGAGAAAAATTTGCGTTATGAATTTCCATTCCCGAATAAATTTTTTGATCTGAAGAATGATTACTTCGGGAGTTAATTTTTTCAATCATTTGTAAAAATATTTCGTTAAGAAATACTTACATTAATTATTAGTAAAATAAAATTAAATTAGTGTTGCAGTTGATTAATTTCAGGTATAAAATGACGTCATTTCTATATACAGGGTGTTCCTAAATTGAACGTACAAACGAAAAGGGGAGATTCCTCAAGTGAGTTTAAGAAAAAAAAGTCCCATAAACATGGGGTCGCAAACGTTTCGTTTTCGAGATACAGAGTGTTGAAGTTTGAATAGTTCAAAATTTTTTTTTTCGAAATCGTTTGTAGATACGACAAAACTACAAGAGATCGAAAAGTTTAGTATAAGAACAAAGCTTTTTTTTACATTTTTTCAAATTAACAGTTGCTCACCAAAAAAAAGTTCAGCAGAAGAACAGGTGGCAGTGTTCCAGAAAAAATATCAACCTGTAGATCTTCTATCGAAATTGCCATGTCACGTGGTGAGAACTCTCAAATGTAATATCTATGCCAAATTTCAGTTGAATATCTTGTGAAGTGTAGATACTATGAGAAAAAAACTTGAAAAAAATTCAAACTTCAACACTCTTTATCTCGAAAACGAAACGTTTGCGACCCCATGTTTATGGGACTTTTTTTTCTTAAACTCACTGAAGTAATCTCCCATTTTCGTTTGTACGTTCAATTTAGGAACACCCTGTATATTATATCCATATTTTTGTGAAGAATTATATCATTAAAGAATTCGAAGTGTAAGAATATTTTGACAAACAATTTTCCCCTTTTCAGAGGTTTGTTATTTTAAGTTCGAAAGGGGAGCCTGTAATAAACATTGTTTGAGGGACTCCGTTTCATTTCTTCAAAGAAAATATGTGAAATATTTAACGACAAACAACGAAATTTTTTATATATATCATTTCAAATTTTTGTGTGAAATTATATTATTAAAGAATTCGAAGTTTAAAAATATTTTGACAAGCAATTTCCCCCATTTCAGAAGTTAGTTATTAGAAGGGCGGAAGGGGGGCCTAAAATAAAAATTATTTGAAAGACTCCGGTTCATTTTTTCAAAGAAAATACGTGAAATATATAACGACGAAAAATTTTTCTGAAAATCTGCAGATCGCAAAAACAACGGAAATCCCGGAAAATCAACAAAAATCCTCTCCTCGAAGATTTCCAACAATCCCGCAACGTAGAGCGCGCGTCCCCGGAAGGAACGTCTGGGGCGCCCCCAGCCCCCCTCTCACAAATCATTTCCGGCCTAGTTGTTATGCGCCGCGGGTCCCTTCTCTACGTCGACTTCTCGCACCGGCGACGCCGTTCCGCCGCCGCGACGTCCAAAGTCGGTTTCGCGTCGTAAAAAAGGTCTCGTTTGTATGCGGGGGCGCGCGGCGTATCCGAAACTTCGCGAAATTGGTTCCCGATTCAGTTCACTGGAGTAAGGAGGAAGACGGCGCGGGGTCGGGGGCGCCCGGAAGAAGAGGAGTAGGGGAGGGGAAGAGTAACGTAACCCGACGACTAGCCTGTTCTTTCACCATTCACCGACTCCATTTTAACTCGTTTCGGGGTTGAAACGCAGACGGCGTAAAGGTCCGCACGCGACTTCGGATTTACCGTACGGACTTGTCGGAGGTTAAGTCCGTCGGTGTGTGGTGACCCTTAGCAGGAGATAATTATTACGAAATTGTCTAGGACGATAATGCGTCGATTTGTTGTAATCCAAGAAAACGGTTTTGTGAAGGATCCACTGAAATTTGTAATAAATTCTAGAAATTCTTTTTATGATTGTTTTCCCTTCATTTTAGACAAAATTCTAATTCCATTGTGATTTTTACAAAGAAAAATTATCTGAATATATTAGTATATTGTTTTTGAACGCCTAATGTTGATTTCTATTAATATCGATGATCATAATTCAATATTCACATAACTGATGTTCTCAAGTTGTAGTTTTTAAGACGAATGTACACCCTTATCTTGAAAAATATCAAAATAAAATATTCAAACACACTACATATTAGAATTATTTTCTTCATAGTTTGATTTGTTAAATGTTTCCAGATTTTGAATCGCTTATTACCCTACAAAATTAACCATAAAATGTTGCCACTATCAAAAACATATTGTAGGCACAATATATTTTGTAATTAATTGTCTTGTGAGATCAACTAAGATCCAAAATCTGAAATCAAATCTTCAGTATATTTTGAAAGAAATGCTGTTCAAATATGACGAAACCTCTATATAGAAGGTTTCCGTCACTACGTTACTCTTTCTCAAGTAGAAAAAAAGTATATGAAGGCGAGTCAGAAATGGTTTATATTTTTCTTCTATTATTTCCCCCTGAGAAGATAAATTACATAAGTGGAGAAATTTCGAAGATGAGTTTTTTTTACCATTAAGTGCTGGAATCAGTCCATCCCGGGCGGTCTTGAAGACTAACGACGAATGGATCAAAAATAAATCATCAATGATACCTATTTGTATTCACTCAAATTCAAACAATTACCACAACTGGTAGAGTCATTCGGAAGTTAATCAAAAAAAAATATCACATCAGGACAGCATCTTAGAAGTTATCTGACTTATCTTAATAAACGATATTCACACTTGAGAAAGAGTAACATAATCCCGGATACTCTGTTTACAACGAAGTCAATATTATAATTCAAAATTGTCTGAACCAATGTTTAATGGATCTATCCCAAAGAGCGGTAAAAGCATAAAAACATCAAAATAACACAGGAGATTCGAGTTTTTCCGGGATTACCGACATTTCCTGAACCAAAAAATTTATCATCAACATGGCCTACCCGAATAACATATTATCTTATATGTGTCAGAATTCCATAAAACTCAAGAGAAAACTGAAGAATTGAATTATGTTGATTTGTTGAGAAGTGCAAATGTGATCAATTCAAAAAGTCCATATTTTCGAAACTATTTCTGTTAACAGAACGACAGCCGAATTTCTGACAGGCCATCAACATTTGTTGGATTCACTAGATTGTATATGATAAATTGAAATGAAAAACAAAATATTCAATTTTTGATCTTATTGTATCAATAAGTTAATCTATCTAAATCACCTTGTATACTATTATTTCCCAAATTGACGAGGTGGTTGAATGAAAGCAATCCCCGAATCATCCGAATCAAAAATTAACCACAATTCTCACCGATTAAGTCAATAAAAGCAACTCGGAGCGGAACAACCGCCTCAAAGTAGTTTAACAACTCAATAAATTCATTTCGTAAAGCAGAGCGCACTCACCTTCGAGCTACACCCTCGCGCCACGCGATGGCGCTAGTGCGGAACGAATTCACTTTCAACTTTTAATAGCGGGAGGAAGGAGAAGATTAAAATCGAGAAAATAAAGTGGAACAAAGCTAGGTGCTCACGGAGCGAAACCCTGGTTGCTTCGCGACGCGCACAACGGATAATATCCTATTGCTCTTCGGGATGCTGGGAGGGCGCCACGAGCGGCCGGGAGAGATGACGGGAAGATGAGAAAGTGGCCTTGTCAGCAGAACTTACGGGATGTTTATCTTGGTTAGTCCAGATTTATTAATTGACATAGAGTTTGGATTACAGGAAGAAAAGTGAGGTTATCAAACGATTTGGAAAATTAGTCGGCCTCGAAATGTGATAGTTCGATAAAAGCGCCATCTCTATTGATCTACGGGCTAAATGTATCAAACAGTACATGTACCGGGTTTTTCACTATAATTTGACCCCCCCTTTAACTTTGTTAATAAAAGAGGTACAAAAAAATGTTTCTCACAAAAATTTCACGAAATCAACTAGTGTTTTTTAAAATGATTTCACAAAACGAAATATATATAGGGTGGGCAACATATTGATAGCAACTTCATTTTTTCAAATGGAACACCCTGTATATTTTTCTATATTTGACTAGTTTTTTTTCCCTGATTTCGAATATATAATATATGTTTGGCATATCTCTCTTATTCTGAGTACCACAGAGTTTCAAATTTTGAGGACCACCTGGCAAGCTAAGTAATCAGTTTTCAACTGGAAGGCTGGGATAACTCAAAATACCCTTTTTTGAGTTATCTCGTTGGCAACGATATGACATACGTTTTTCACTATAAATTGGAATTGAATCATTTGGATGCAACTCCATATATTCTCTCTTTGTAGCTTTCTTATTCTTATTGTTCTCCACATAAAGCAAAAATATTTCAAATTTTTCTGCTTCTGTGTAGTGCATATTCGATGAATAATTTTATTCAATGACAAACGTATGTTATATATCGTTGCCAACGAGATAACTCAAAAAAGAGGATTCTGAATTATCGCAGTCTTCCAATTGAAAACAGATTACTTAGTTTGCCAGGTGGTTCTTAAAATTTGAAACTCTGTGGTACTCAGAATAAAAAAAAATATGCCAAACATATGTCATATATTCGAAATCAGGAGAAAAAAAAGCTAGTCAAATATAGAAAAATATACAGGGTGTTCCATTTGAAAAAATAAAGTTGCTATCAATATGTTGCCCACTCTGTATATATTTCGTTTTGTGAAATCATTTCAAAAAACACTAGTCGATTTCGTGAAACTTTTGTGACAAACATTTTTTTGTACCTCTTCTAGTAACAAAGTTAAAGGGGGGGTCAAATTATGGTGAAAAACCCGGTACATCCACAGGTTAGGTAGATATGCGGCAGTTTGTGAAATTTCGTTATATTATAGATCATCTAAACATGATAATCCTCACCTTCTGTTGGATCCATCCTTTTCGCTCTTCGTCCATGTTTGGAATTGTTGTGCACGAACATATTGTCAGAAATTGCGAGAAGTGGTCCATCTACTGATACCTGAGTGGCAATTACAACCTGAAAATAATATTAAATATTTGAAAAATCATAAAATTTCGGTAACAATTTTATACTCAAGGTGTTTCTCATTGGAAAATAGTTAATTTTTACATTAATATTTTCCAATGTTTATTTATACATTATTATTATTATGATTGATGTTGTACGTTTAGCTAATGTCAATTAGATCTTTCATTTTTTCGGAAGATAATAGTGTTACATGAACTAAAATAATACTGTAGAGGGCTGTCTGTTTAGGAGAGACAGATGAGGAAGATTAGTACCATAACTATGGATGGTGATTACTCACGTTCCGTCATATTTCGTGACATAAAGTTCTTAACCAGAACTGACTACTTGTAAATCATAGGCGGACCCAGACTACTCAAGTAGGACTCATCTCAGAAATATAATATTTATACTCTTTGAATTCTTTGACATATATTCCCCAATGTTTGGACTCTTGAATGACCATTCAGAATTTCAATATAGGTAAAAAACGGAAATCCTAAAAATTTCTGGAGAATGAGTCGGGTGGGGTATGAATTCCCATTTCAACGTTGACCACTTTCGCAACATGGGGTCGAGCATTGTCGTACTGTAATACTGTAATAGTTATTTATAATACAAGTGCAGAAGGCATTGATATTCTTCCACGAGTTCAAAATTCAAAAACGAGCCACGAAGTGGCGAGTTTTTGAATGAACGAGTGGTAGAATGAGCCTTCTGAACGAGTATTATACATTATTTTCTCTAACTGATTGCATTTTTGTTGAGATTAATGAAATATTTCCATAAATATCATTTAGTGATTTTTGCAATGAAAAATGTTGGTTGGCAGAACTGATTTCTTTAAGGCAAATTGATGAATTTACAGATAAAGCCGTGGCGGAAAATTCGGAGTACCAACATATAATAATAAAATATAACCATGAAAACTGTGCGTTTCTGATATATTCTCGCACGATTTTGTTCTACAAGATGTGGAAGAATGAACGGAATAACCACAGAATTAGAGAAAATCACTTAATCATGTTTCTCGATGAATTGCGGCCGTTTGTCTTTCAATGCTCGGCTCGAATGCATTAATTGAATTCGATAACGATCGCCTGTCATTATTTCAGTCGTTTTTAACAACTCATAATACACTACACCGAGCTGGTCCCACCAAATACTGAGCATGACCTCGGAATCGTGAATATTTGGTTAGGCCGTCGACATGAAAGCGTGACAGGGATATCCTCATTATGTTTTGAGCTTGAGATTATAGTAATGAACCCATTTTTCGTCTCCAGTTACAAAGCGATGCAGAAATCCCTTCTGTTTTTGTCTTGCAAGCAGCTGTTCACAAGCAATCAAACGCTGTTCAACAAATCTTGGCTTCAACTCGTACGGCACACAGTTTCCTTGTTTCTGAATCATTTTCATGACTTTCAGATGTTTTGAAATGGCTTGTTGCATCACTCCCAATGATCCTGCCACTTATTGTTGCCTTTACCACGAATCTTGATCAAGTAATGCATCCAATTCTGCATCTTCGAAAACCTTCTCTCTTCTACCGCCATACAGCTCTTTGACGTCAAAATCACCGTTCTTGAAGCGTTGAAACTACTCTCGGCACGTTCTTCCACTAATGGTGGCCTCACCATAGGTTTTTGAAAGCATTCGATGAGCCTCAGCCGCATATTTCTTTATATTGAAGCAGAAAATCAGAACCTCCCGCAAATGACGAGAATTTGGCTCGTAAGCTGAAAGTTTAATAGAGAATAACTTTATGATGCGGACACAAATCGACTAGTATCTCGATGGCGTTATGTTTGCAAATACATAAACTTATTGTATGACATCAACGATCTATTTATTTCGACTATCACTTACCATTGCTACCATGAAAAACAGCGGAAGTAAAGTTGTACACCTAATAGTTATAGTAATTAAATATAACGTTTGAATCTGTCTGAATATTTCCGAACAATTTTTATCCACAAGGTTTGGCAGAATCAACAGATTTTCCACTGAATTGTAGAAAAGAATTTTTATCACCTTCCGAAATATCATTCCATTCTCTCTTTCCCGAAATCCACAAAAATTCGAACTACCGAAATTCATCAATTCTCAAAAAAAAAAAAAGAAACCCTCCGCCGTCACTGCCTTCCCAACCGACCATAGCCGGCGCCGACACCCGGCCTTCCGCATCCGCCATGGGCGTCCGTCTCCGTCGGCCATTTCGCCGCCCGCCACACACACACACACACAAAGGGCCTTCTTTTCGCCCACCCTGGCGGCGGCCGCTGAACCGTCGAGAGCTCCTCCCACGGGACACCGGTCCGTCCCCGGGGACCATGCCGCCGCGATACACACGCGGTGTTCCCATGGGAACGGCAAGACTGACATGATGACGGCGGCGGCCGGTGGGCGGCGTCGATAAACGGAAGAAAATATACGACGGCCATCGTCGGACAGCGAGATTAAAAACGGGGGCGCTGGAGGGAAGTGGAGGGGGGCGGCGATGGTTGCGGCGGCGTCGGGTAAGGTTTCGATAAGAGGCCGTTGTCTTGGAGGAAAGTTTCGAGATACTCGGTTATGGGTATTTTTTCAAGAGGTGGGAGTGTATGCTGAGTGTCATTGAAATGAGGACACCCTATAGTTTCTGATTTTGAATAAGTTGATGATTGTAGTTGGTCAGTAAAAATTCATGGTGCCTTGGATCTCCTGCTTGTTGAATTCGGTACTGATTAACAAGTTTGGGTATTTTTTTTCTAATCAGATCAGGTTTTCAAAGCTGTTTGTGCCTCATGACCACAATCTGTTAAGTAAGGCCTATAAAGACTTGCTCAATTGGTAGAATTTCAGGACATCAGGATGGCTGAATTGATTGATAAAAGTGAGCTTAGATATCTCTTGCTATTTATCGTCGAGTATTAGCTTGTTGGTAAAACATAAGAACCACTTATTTGTCTGATGAAAAGCGTTTGTTCTTTTGTAAGGAATTACCTCTGGTTCGGTGAAGGTTCATATAATATTTAGGTGCATGGGGCAAAGCAATAAAAATTTGAAACTACCTATTCAAAATGCGCTTTGAGTACTGAAAGTTAGGCGTCTACTTTTTTTAATGACCAGTAACTCTTGAAAGGTTCGAATTTGGATGCAGCACTACATTCTCACGTCGCAACCACGTTGAAATAATTTAGCCCTGTTGTTTCTGGTGGTAATTCTCAAATTTCATCTGCCTGAAACTTGAGGAAGATAGAGTTGTCACATTGCCGAATAAGTAGTTTCATAGATTCACATTGAAATTGGTCATTTTCATTTTTATCTATGTTGAATAATTATTCAGATTCTCTCATTCCCAAGATCTGGACTTGAGTTCTGCAGCTTTTAGATACCAGTTGCCACTGCTCCTCAAACAATAACCCATTGAAGTCGCATCGAATACCTTTTTGCAAAAAAAAAATTGTGTCGAATTTTTCTTTTTCGCCTGACTTATTCACCTTAACTAGTCTCTTTTTCATTATCAAATGATATCCTCATACAACAAAATAGTCTTTCTTGGAGAATTTGCTTTCGAAACGCGGAATAACGCTAATACCCGATTTGTTTGAGTGTGAGTGAGTTTCCAACACTCACAAAATTCTCTTAGAAATTCAAAATTTTGCTCGATAATCTTATCTATCCTAAATCGCAAAACCCACCAGAAATGAACAGACAAAATGAAATATGCAGTTCAAACTGCGTTTAGGTTTATAATATAGCAAATTAAGCGATGAAAAATCGATAAAACACGGTTCCATTTTATATTCTTGAGCAATTCAGCATTTTTTGTACAACCATGAAAAATAAAAATATGAAGTTACATAACGCGAGAAAAGTTCGACATTCTCTAAGAAAATTTAGATAACCAAATTCCTGCGAAATCTATTTGAATAAGTGCATTTATTTTTAAGCTACTACACTTAAGACCCAAATAATTAAAGTGAGGAAAATACCAACAAAACAACAGAAAGAACAACCATGAAGCAACAATGATAACAATAGTGAACTCATCTTGAACAAATCATCTGTTCCCCAACAACATTTTCTTCAAAATTTATCTCAAGAAGATCTCCGAAAATGTATTGTTGGCATATCTATTTGGATTAAGAATCGAAAGATAATATCAAAAGTTTCAATTTATAGAGCATGAAATGCATTCTCAACTGACGAAATGCATTCGATGTGAGAATATAGTCAGAGTAAATAGAGTTTATGAATACGGCCTGTAAGTTTTGCGACCATTACTATAGCGGTAATATACAGAATATATCCTCCAATCAGTAGTTATCATTTCCAACAATTAAATTCCTGCCAACGAAAACAAACAAAGAGGAAATGTGAGTTGAGATTAGGAATTTACGGCTTGGCTTGATATTGAATCTACTCGAGCTTGACTTGCAAGTAATAGTAACTCTCACCTCTAGTTCAAGTCAAGTACTTAATGAATAAATACTCAACTTGACATTGAAAAAGTACTACTTGACTTGAACTTGACTAGATTTCAAGTCAAGCTCAAGCTCAAGCCAAGTAGCTTGAATATCAAGTCGTGAATCCCTAGTGGAGATATCGATTCGTTCTGGGAAATCATAAAGCTGAACCTATTTCCTCACTTATTAATTCATCTGTTTTTGTTTGAGCATAAAATTTAATAGTGTAGTTTCGAACATGAAGATTGTATTATAGTTCTCGTTTTTTCATTTCAGAGCCCTAATAAAGACTTTAAAAGTTTAAGTTCGAAAGTTGAAAGTTATTGGTAAATTTTTCAAGAAAAACCGGACCTAAAAACCTGCGAAAGGTCAATTACTAATATAAGCAAAGATTTGCTCAAGTTTGTAACCAAACCGAACGACATCATCACACCAAACATCAACAATAACACCTCTCACCAACAATAGCTCCCTCCGCACAGTAACAGCAGCCATGTCGGAACATCCTTCTGATTAGAAATAAGCGACGAAACAGCGGAAACAGCGGAACAACGATGTTGTGGCGCGCGAACTTAATAGTCGGCCATTAATTTGATTACGTTACCTCCCTCCACCCCCTCCCCAACCCCATTTCAACCGTTCCTCTCTCTGCCTCCTTCGTGTAGCGCGCTGAAACGGTCTCTTTTGCGCTGTTCGGCAGCCGGCTGCACGTTTTCTCGTTTTTCCACGCATTTTAAACGCAACGATTAAGTGTGGCACCCCCTTGGGAACGCGGGCGACTTTGTACCTCTTGCCGACTACGAAGAAGTCGTTAACGATGCTCCGGTGATGGAAGCTAGGTGTTCCTTGCCGTGAGAGAGGATAGCTCGGCTGTTTTCTTGAAGGGTCGAGGTTGACGAATGAAATTTTCTTCGATTTTGATGTTTTATTAGGTTGGTTCGTTTCGTAGAGAATGTTCGAATAATGGTCGAGAATTTACATTGTGAATAGCCACCGTGTTCTCCTAATATGGCTCCGGTTGAATATTTTCTAAAACTTAAATGACAACTTCAAAGCGACAATCTTCAGTCCAGAGAAAAAATGGGGAAAGCATGTTGAGTTAAAGCTTGATCTTACATGTGCCAATCACACCCTAGGAGACCACATAAATAGAGTTGTGTTCTCCAAGGATGTATTTGGCACATGAATGAATGAGAAATCAACGATTTTTCTTTTTATAACCAACGATTTTTATTAGGTTTTCACTTAATTTCTTTGAACAATAATCTACATATTGATATGCCAGTGTTCTGAATTTACGAATAAAAAAAATGTTAGTAACTTCACGTTTTTCCTAGAAGAATTGATAATATGTATATTTTTTATTACACTAAGAGTTTGAAAACAATATAATAAATTTCCTTTCTTAATTATCTGTCAGTATTACAGTTTCGATTGAATTATTAAAGCATCTAGAGAGTTTATTTCCCTTATTTCTAAGTTATGTACTTATGTTATAGGGCAGTTGTTTTGGATTAAATTGTTTTTCAATGTAGCAAATATTTGTGTATTCATCTTGTTGATTGAAGTATATGAAATACAATCTTTGCTTAGGTCATACATTTCTGATTGGAGAATATTGTATATTTTTTATTATGATGAATAAATTTGAATTGAAACATCTTTTTGCGAGACACAAAAAATTATGTCAGAGTACAAAATCTTATTCATGAGTATATTTGACAAAGCGTATAGCTATTGTTCTTGAGTATTTGGCCCTATTCTTCGATTTCTGTTGAATATTTTAATTCTTCTCCAATTTTTTGAGAATTCGTACTTTTTATGTGAATTATATATTTTATCGAAATAAAAATTGATAAGCTCAATCTGCCGTCTTAGGCTTCAGCCTACTCAGCCAGCTGTTGAATCTGCCACGGTGCCTGTCTCAAAATTCGAAAATACAAACGTTGTCACAAAAACAAAGATTACATTTTCAGATAGCTCTTTCCACGCAAAAGTAAAAAAAAGGCAGAAAACTTCTTGATAACACAGATTTGTAATTGCACGGAAAGAGCAACGATGGGACCCGTAGGTACAGGAGTAAATGGAAATGATACAACTACCCTCATAAACCCGGGTACGTTGCAAAGCGCTACAACGGAATCGGAAAAATTAGGAAACGTCGAAACGACGTCGTTTATTCCATTTCCTCGACCTTTTCCGAGGCCGGAACAAACAGGGATCTTATGTTGCTCCCCCGCTTCTCGCGATTTTCCGCATTAAAAGGGGGAACTTTTTCATTTCTGGGGGTTGAACGGGGCTAAGGGGGGATTGCGAGACTATACCAGCGCTTGGAATCTGAGAAAGCAGAGAAGAATCGGAAAAGTCGCAGAGTAAAAATCATGAGAGGATTTCTTTCCGTGATTTTTTTTAATTCTCAAAGAATTATTTGAGTGAAATGACGCAAGATTCAAATTACGCGCCAGTTTGATCCTGATTATGACAGATGACAGATCCATATGACAAATGACAGATCGATATGACAGATGACAGATAAAAGTTACTGATCATAGTGTGGTATTTAGTAGAAGAGCATTATCAATTGGGTCCTTGAACAATGAGAACTTCATGGCGAATTCGCTTATAACAACATTTTTACCGCGAATTAGTGCTTAGGAATTCATGAGAAAGCTAGGAATTTAAAACCTGTTATCATTCAATTTGATATAACAATTATTGTTAAAAATCCAGTCATACTTCTCTCCAAAGTAACTCGTGTCATAACAACAATATCAAAAAGAATAATTTTCTTTTTCGAGTGTTTAAAAATCTTCTGAGGTTTCGTCGTGAAATTGTGCGAATACGCCTCTGCATCTTTCGGCGAAGCACATTTCTATATCCAATTTCTGAGCTGGCTGCAAACTACCCATCCACGAGGCCATTCATAGCGAAAATTCGGAGTTGACTTAAATATTGAATTTATGGAGTTTTCCTCAGTCTATACTAGAAATTGCTTCGTTACAAGGAATTTTCCTTACCTATGAGTTACTATTTTGCAGGTTTTTCGAATGTAGTAGTGTTAGCGAATTGCACATACACGAGAAAATGTTTTATGGTCTATAGATCACAAATATAATTTCTGTTGAGTATAAATTGAAAGAGTACTGACCTGAAATCGTCGCATGTCTCTTGGGTTTCCAGCGTTTTTGAGGCAGTTTTGATTGCACTTGAGGAAGAACTTCAAAAAAAATCTGAAACAAAAAAGAAAGAGAATTAATTATAAAACTCTTGATGAGAATCCAAGGTGAATGCAATGTCTTTTAATAGTCTCATAAGTGAATGAGGAAGTGATGTTAGTAAGTTGTACATACATATCATGATTTCCTACAAATTAAAATACTTATTTGAATGTTGATGATGAAATTGAAATAGAAGAAGGAGAATAACCAGGCTGTAAAACCTGAAGGGTCGTTTTGCTACAACTCCAGTAAACCTCTAAGAGCAGCAAGATACACCATCACATGGCTATTTTAATTTCCAAACTTAATCAAGTGAGAAAGTCTTATCTACAAAATTTTAACAAATGTTCCACGAACGTTTCAACAACGATATTATCATCTTCAGTAACTAGCAGTTACTAACTAAATTTGCGAAAACAAGGACCGGGTGCTTGAAACTACTTCTCACTTAACCCATTATAGCGTAAACTCAACATCCTTCACATTACTTTATCAATATGAGCTACTCAATAGGCCTCAAATGACGAGTAGCATACTCAACATATACACTGCGAATCGCATGTCCTGTTTTCAAAATATCCAAATTCAGATTGACCATTTAAGCGTAATTTACATTGGTAAAATCACTAGTAGAGTTCACTAGCATACTTTTTTCTATGCTCATTTTGGTAGAGTAACTACATTCCTGTTTGCCAGTAGACGTTATCTAGTAAGACACTATAGTCTGCTCAACTCAAATTGTGGTTTGTTTACATTGATATAGTCAACAAACCACCAGAGTAAAGTAAGATTATGGAAGTGTAATACTCTACTGTCAATAGAACAACCTGTTCACCTTATTCTAATGGGGGAATAATAAGCATTCTACCACCAAACTCTAGTTCTAAATATACCAATGTAAACCAGGTTTTAGTATACTCAAATCTTACAATAAGAACCACATGACCAGTTTTCAAAACATGAATTGCTAATGCGGATTTATCAATAAGTTTATTCCTTATATGTTTCCTGTTACTTGTTGAAATATGAATTACGCGACGTTTGTGAAGTGTATGTAGAAAAAAGTACTTTAAATCTACCGAAATACTCAAATTCGGAGCGAAGAAAACATATGAAAGCGATATAGCAGCGTATAGAAAAATTCTGAAAACCACTCAAACAATTCTGGATAAACACAAACGAACTACAGCGATATTCGAAGGGAAGAAAAAGACACCCTTCCAAGCCAGTCCAAGTACATTTATAATTCATTCGACAGAAAGGGTGAGACGTTGTTGACTGCCTAAAGCTCCCATCCCGGCACGTTCCAAATGAAGACATCTCCGCCAATTTGTCCGTGGAAATTAAAGTGACCATCTCTGCGGCAAATAAAAACTAATTGAGGCCGATGAGAGGAGCGACAGGTCGTTGCCGGCTCAGCCACCGGATATTGCCCAACCGCACGATACCGGATATGAGACGACCTTGGACGTTCCGCAATTACCACAAGAGATGGACGGTTATTTCGAAGGACCGACGTCGTTGGTCGAAGGCGCAATAGAGATGTCAGAGACGTTTTTCCGAGTTTATTTGAGGGTTTCTGTGGGTTGAGGAGGGCAGAATGAAAAGATAAGGAACTGACAGAATTCTACGAGAATGAAATTGTGCTCAGAAATGAAGAACCTCGTATTAACGAAGGATTACTCTCCGAATATCCTATGAAGAATTTTATGACTTTTAACATCCCCCAGTATTGGAATCGTCGATAAGAACTCTTATAAATTTCAAAGTCTAGCACGAATAATAACAGTTTACTAGGCATAAGCAATAGCCTAGAATCTACAAAAGACGAATTAGGTTTTCTTTTTTTATACTCAAGGCGAAGAGACAAAGAAACACATAAAAGTCTTCAGTGAATTGAATAATACCATTATATTTTCGTCTAAGGAACTGACGTCATCATAACACATTAAAGATTGATAAGCAAATGAAAATATCGTCCTTCCTTTTACTTCACCAAGGTTTATTGTATATTTATTTATTTGTTTTCTTTTATTTCTATTGGAATCTTGTTTTTAACACGTGGTGCAAGGTGAGTAAAACATCTCTGGTTAATTCGTTTTGTTGCTCTTGGAACCCAGTAATGAATAATCTTTTTTCTCGTTCTGTAATTATGTTTTCAGTAGCAGTTAGAATTTTTGGGGTTGATTGGTGACGATTCATTGCTTTAGTTAGAGATAGCATACACATCATCTGACGGAAACAAGTGTAGTTTTCTGTGAATAAGTGTATTCATATCCTCCACCACAGGCCAGTATTATATTCTTTGTATAACATTTATAAAGGGCAACATATATGATCATCATATCTAGTTCATCCAAATAATCTCTGTGTTGTCTGCAAGGAGATGTCTCAGTTTCCCCACTAAATTGTCTATATGTTTGTTCCATCTCAGTTGTCTGCTAAAACTCCCAGACATTTCATAGACATCATACCCAGCTTTAGCAAAATAGGCCTAATGTTGTTTGAGGTATGATTAATTTCCAAGATCGACGAGAATTCTACAAACATGAGTTTTCGTCAGTACTATGGTCTACAGCAGCAAAATTCTCAGTTTCTCTTGAGCGAGGCACACGGTTTTGAATTTTCACATTACTCTAACTTATCCCAAGAGCTCAAATTCTTCCATCAGTTTCACTGTTGCTGACCGAGATGTTATACTTCAGGACGATCCAAAAGTGCTTTAGTTATGCGAACTATGACACTAAAATGACAACTGCCCACCCAGTTAGCATGTTATTCACGAAGAAACCTTTTATCGGAGAACCCTGTTTTATTTCAAATATCCGGGAACTGCAACCATGTAGATCTTATGGACCTTGGCCATCCAGCTTTGGACACTTTCTTACCATGTGTTCAGCTGTTTCAGCTCCTGATCCATAGAGTCTACAAATCTCATCTGCTGACTTTCCCATACGGTACAAATGATGTTTGTACCGACAGTGCCCCGTCAGTAGTCCCACCATCACCCGAAGCTCAGCTCGTGACAGCTTCAAGAGCTTTTTGGCATAGGTAGGTGAAATCATCGCAAATTTCTTGGTCTGAGTAAGTCCAGGAGTGTTTGTCGAGTGAGTTAACCTGTCATTCAACTCCTTTTGCTAGACCGCTGCCATATATTGGTATTTTCCTAGCCCACACAAAGGCTCAGGTCCAGCAGGAGTTAACCTTGATGCACTTTTTGCAAGTTTGTCGTCTTTTTCGTTTCCTTCAACATACAGTGCCCTGGTTACCATAGTAAAGTCACTTTATTGCCTCTGGCCAGTTTCTTCAAGGTGTAACGGCACTCCCAAGTGAGCAGAGAACTATGGCAGTACAATTCCAGGGATCTCAGCGTAGTCTGGCTGTCCGTGGTGATATAGTAATGCGCCCCCTTGAGGTTCATTTTAAGACACTCCTGAGTGCATACTCAAGCAGGCAGTATCTCGGTCTGTAAAATAGAGGGCTCACTTCCCAGGGCTTTAGAGATCCTCAGTTTAGGTCCATATACCCCAATGCCAGTTCCTCTCTCTAATTTTGATCCATCGCTGAACCATATGGATGACTTTTTGTCCAAATGTTTTACGAAACTTATTGCACAAGGACTGTCGGTTATGACCCTTTAAAAAGGCGTTTCAAAATCGAAGATTGTTGGCATAACATCCGATGGTTTTGCCAAGAGGTTTGAATCTAGTTGATTCAATATCCTCATATGTCCAACCCAGTTTTATTCTATTCATTATAAAATAGATTACTTTATTCATAATCGATTAGTTTTTCGATTGTTTCACCGATTACTCTGCCGATACCTGATATTGCAACTCACTCCGAACCTTCCCAAGAACAACCGACCTCCAGATCGACCCCACCGTCTCAATTATCAATAATCGCCGTCTCATCCCCCCACTAAAATAAAGGACGCCATTAAGTAGATGGTCCGAAATTAGTTATTCCACTTGATACGCGTCCCCCCCTCTCACTCTCGCGTGCGGCGTCCTCTAAAAACGACGACATACGGACGGCGGCGCATCGCTCTCCAGACCGACGGGACAGCTACACATGTAACAAAACAGGAACACGCGACCGAATTAGGGGGTGCACGTGCCGTCGCGATGCCGGCGGCGGCGCCCGCCTTCCGCAAATTGCGGCCGGATATGCGATACCCCGCAATCAATCGACCTGATTGGTTTCCGTTGGAGAAAGTGGTTGCGTTATATCGGCGGCGTTTCAGGGATGAATCGACGATAAAATGGGCCGTTTTGACGATGTCGTGGATGTAACGGTTATTTTACGACAAAAATTCGGTAAAGTTGATTGGTTGTTGGGGATCACGCGAGGGAACTGTTGGAACGCGTCTGTATTAAGCCCTCTACACACTAAGTGAGCTGGTCGGGCCAACTGAATGCCCGAACAAGTCGCATGTTACCTACACTCGGCGCTATCGCAGGCTGATCAAATCTTTGTTCAACTGATACAACATTCAACTTAACAGCGATGTCAAATTCATTTGGGCTCCTGGAATGTTGGACAGTGTAACTAAGTGTGACTAATTTATGTTATCTGGAGCTTTCAACTTGAAAAGAAAAATGAAAGTGAAAATAAAATTAAAGTGTGTTTCAGAAACCCAAAATGACGCTTGACTTAAAATTTACGTATAATACTTGACCACTGTGTTAAGTGGCAGAATGTTCGAAGTAAAAGGTGTTAACCCTACTTTCAGCAGCGCAAATGACGCTTGACCATAGAATTGACATCTTTGATTGGCCTTTCAGAAACCAGCCGTAGGTCAGTTAAATGGGAATAAAGTAACTCCATTGTGGGTACTGGGGTATTGTGGTATCGAAGGAAACGAAATAGCCGATGAACTTGCCAAAGGAGCATCAAGGTTAACACCTGTTGGTCATGAGCCCTTCTGTCGGCTTGGAAAAGACCAATATAAGACAATAGAAAAACCCTCTGGAAAAACACTTTGGGTCTTGCTCTGGCAAAAAAATTTGTGGTGTTTTCACCGACCTAAACCAGAAAGCTCCTGAAGCTACCACGAGCTGAGTTTCGGGTGATGGTGGAACTGCTGACACGACACTGTAGGTGCAAATACCTTTTGTAACGCATGGATAAGTCAGCAGATGAGATCTGCAGGCTCTGTGGAAAAGAAGTAGAAACAATCGAACACATTTGGTGCAAATTTCCGGGCCTGACTAAGAATCACTCACATGGGAAAGTCAGTTCTGGATATTCACGAAGTAATAGCGAAGCCTCCTAAGGAAGTCGTCGATTTCGTTAACAGTATCGACGTCCTCCCTGGGTTTGTATGATTAGGTAGGGTTAAGAACAAAAGATTAAATAAGTCGTCGTTTCCGGAAGGCTAACACAGCTGGAACAACCCCGATTCAGTGAATAATAATAATAATACGATTAACAATTTCTCTGAACGAAAGCAACATACATATATTCCAATAATGCGATCCATGACAAATTCACTCACTTGCCGATCATTTCCAAGTTGGTGCATGCAAAATCCCATCCTCAAAACTCAAAGAAAAACACGAAACAAAAGAAGCTCAAAGAAATAAATATCCGTATATATTCAAGAATGGATTATGATTGTCTAAATAAATTATTGAGTTTAGTGAGAGAACCTGTTAGTGCTGAAGAAAATCTGGTCTTCACATGTTCTAAATGTTTTTCTTCACATTCCCACTTGTTTCTGCTCCAGGTTGTATAGTGTGCAGTGGCTTTTAGGTTTGTTTGAGTAGATCTCCGGACTAGTTAGATGTAGATTGTGAAGTGAAGAGAGCAGCAGCTTTGTTGGAGGTTACAATAGATCTTAAGGTCGTCATAAAAATCAGACATAATGGAATAATATCTGAGAGATTGAAAATCTACTTGAAATAAGTAGGATTTGGAGAATATCTGTGCAATATAATGATATATACAGATGTTTCAGGAGGAATACAGCACGACCACAAGTATTAAAGAAGCCATGTGGGCAGAACTCATCCGAACTTTATATTTCTGATATTTTTAAAATCAGAAGAATCATCTCCAAGCTGAGGTGAGACCGCTGACCTAGAAGGGAGTTTTACATTGATATTCCGAAGTCAGATAGATGATATGTGCCATTGTAACTAACTTTAATTCCTTCCCTCGTCCCACCATCGACATAACCTCCTATATCGACCCAGTTCATTCTTCTCCTATCAAAAATAAATACAAGATTTATTTACTTTATCGATCTACATCGCCCTCCCAACATTAATTCTTATAAGTTCTTCCACCTTTCGCATACCCCTACAGCCAAATTTCAGAGCTCTCCATATCGTGAAATATTTCCCTACTCAATCTCCCCACTTTCCGCCACTTTAGCAACTCTTTATTAAACTTGTTCCACCTTGTTTACAACGGAACAAGTTCGCTAACAGTCTACAACACCTCAGGGAAGTTTCCATGCGGCAAGATCGCCGATTTAAATACAAAAAAATTTCCTTTTTCTTTATCATTCGAAGTCTCGAGAACTCGGACTTGCAGTTTGAATATGTTTCAGGATATAACGTGAGGACTGACATAGAGTATTCTTTATCTTATGGAGGATTGAATTGCTTTAAAGTTAGGTTTAGTATATGAACTCGTGGCTCATTGCAGAAAACTTTTGCAGCTTTAGCACTGAGACTACTAACATGTTAATTAAAAAATGAATCGAATCTTATATAGATTATATAGATAAAAATCCTGGTATGTAGCCATACAAAATCAAAGTCCAAATGGGACCATCTAGAGCAAAAATGACTTTCAAATTGAAAGTACGACGAAGAAAAGTCTACCAAGGGTCACTCTCTCATATTTGATAAGTTATTATCTCGATATTCGGGGTCTGATATTTTTTTTTAATGAAATTTTGAAACTTGTTTTTTCAAGAATTTATCGTAATGAAAAATTATTTGCATCAAATATTTTCATGTTGGCAGTGGCCAAACGGTACGTCCTAGGAAAAAAGTCGTATGGAGTACCCTCCTAGAATCAATCGAGTATACCAGGTGAATCGTCTGAAATCAGCTCACGATACAGAGTGTATCAAAGAAATTTTATTTTCTTGACGAATACCCAGTGAAGGATCTACTGGCATAGTGACGCAATCTAAGAAAACTTCGGCGAGCGAAGCGAGTCTTTTATAAATATAGACCTTCCGCTAATAATCCAGGTATGTATGTACACAAAATCACAATCTGAACGGGACTATCTAGAGAAAAAATGACAAGAATAAGACCCCCTCAAAATCCTCTCGAAGCCCCAGGAAATCTTCCAAACCTTCGATTTTTCTCGCGGTTTTGGGGTATACGGGGTGTTGCTGAATATTTTGACATTCAAGTCCCATTTCTCTGTGGGCAATTTGAAAGTACCTCAACGAAAAATCTACTGAGGGTCACAATTTCATCTTTAATTAGTTATTATCTCGATATTTGAGGTTTGATGTCTTTTTTAATGATAGAAATTTTGATACTTTTTCTTTCAACCATTTTTGTCATAATAAAAAGCAATTTGGATCAAAAATTTTTATTTGGCAGGGGTCAAACGGTAGGTCCTAGGAAAAAAGTAATATGGAGTACCCCTCCTAGGATCCAACGAGTATACCGGGTGGATCTTCCAAAATAAGCTCACGATACTGATTGTCCGAGAAAATTTTTTTTCTCGGATATCAGGTGAGGTATCTACTGGCATAGTGACGGAGTCCAAGCAGCAGAGCCCCTTCGGCGAGCAAAGTTGATTCTTATATTGGTTAAGTTGTGGTAAAATCTTGCAGAATATTGAGGAACAGAAATAAAAAAGAAGCTTGAATTTTGGCGAATAGTTAAGGGACAAAGGCAGGCTAAGATATTCCTCTAAAACTTGACGAACAGGTCCAAAAAGGTTCTCTCACTCCTTAAGCTAGAGCCGAGAAAATTGATGTTATTACTTACAAGATATTTGTCGCTCCTGTCAAGAATCTACTGAGAAAGTTTAACGCTTTGCGTAAGTGAAGTTGTTCATAGGAAAAGGCTATAATATCTTGGCTGGTGGAACAAGTACAAGAACAAGTCAACAGTGCGTGCTTTCACAATAGATCTTAAGGTCAAAGTGTTTGTTAATCTCTCCTACAATCTGATTATTGTTGTCAATATTATTCCATTATATCCATTATTATCCAAGATCTTGTATCATAGTGAATATAAATCATTTAATGCTATGTATCCTGAAGACATAGACTCAAAATGAGGAAGAAGACTTCTTTTTGTTATCTAGCAAATATTGGGCTTTCGTAAGGTTTTTAGTTGATTGAATGAGATTCATCACAATATCCCAGAATAAAGAAGAAATGTTATGAACATTTTTCAGACATAATTAGCAACAGCAGCGTTATCTATGTTAGTATTCCTTAAATGGCCCATATGTTCCATGCATGTAGAGATTATCTCAAGTGTCTCATGTATAATGCAAGGCAGCATTAGCATTAGATACAAGGAGTTTATGGGTCATATAACGATCTTGGTAAGTCTACTGTTGCTAATCATGTCCGAAAAACATATCAAGCTATTTCGCACAATATAAATTTTCTGACAGGATAACCTGTCATCAGCAACATTCAGTCTGTTGCGTCAAGTGAATTTCACGCAAACTTAACGGGCAGTTGAATATTCAGAGAGACGCATTTAGGTCGGAAAACCAACCCCTGCAGGTACAGCGAGGGCTAAAAATAGAACAGGAACATCCTTGGCGTCACATTGGCGCTACATATGGTCATCCTGAAGTCACATCGAAGGGCAAGGAACGAAGACATGGACCAATCAGGGACCTGGATAGCGCTTTGGTATGCAGAATCCAAGGCGACGATTAACATCCCCAGGAAATTGGGGTACCATACTCAGTACGCTCGTAGCTGTTACCTTGTAAACACATAACTTGTACAGCCAAATTCAATATTTTAGTTAAGAAATCCGGTGTTTCATTATACCAATTTAATAGAATTACAGTTGATCGATTCCATCAAAACACAGTCCTTTCTCAACCAAATACGTCTCTGGCCGTCCGAAGTCAGCCAGCACGCACACAAATGATGCCTACAATCGATCGGTCGAAGACACAGAGAAGGACCGGGATAAAAACGACTAACAGGAATTCGCGAATATGTGCAGACAAGTAGAATTAATTGAATCGGTTGGACGACAAGATTGACCACCGTAATTGGCGTGGCGCAGAGGGGGAAAGAGGGGGCAGACATCGTGAAAGCGCGCTGATTTCATCCTAGTTTAATTGATCGATTCCCCGTTTTTTTTTTCGGATCTCCGGTTTAGGAGGAAGAAGATGAGAATGGTACAGGCCGATAAGTTTGTGGTGGCTTGCTGGCTTACATATTCAACGATCGGTTGGTGACTTCGTGGAGATGATATGGTTAACTAATTGAACCACGTGGGTTTTTCTAGGTTAGGTTAACATAGGATGGTACACGACAACATTTTGTGACTTGCAAAGAAGATGAGCAATGCACTTAAGTGCAATTGCAGAATTCAAACAGAATTGATGAACGATATTATTCCGTACGACACTATTAGTTGAAGTGCTGATTTATTCGAAATTAAATTGTCTACACGATAAGAAAGTACCATTACGCCAAAAAATACACGCATACAAGAGAATATTAATTTGGTAGTCTCAGATAAAATGAAAATGTATCGGTTCAGAGTCGTCAAAAATAATTTCATCTTTCTCAAACAACAGCAACAAGACTGTGTTACCTGCCAGACACCCACCCTTTCAATCGATTCGTTAAAAACAAAATTTGATGATGGAATTATCTAAATAAAAAAGGTATACATTTAATTGTTCACCAAGAATGTGTGATTTTTTTGAAATATTCGCTTTAATTTGAAGAAATCTGCGGCTGAGGATCATCGAATGCTCTTGAATACCTATAGTGGGGCTGCTATTAGTGGAAAACGTGCTGAGAGTGGTTTCAACGCTTCAAGAACGGTGATTTTTTAATTCGAAGACCAGCATGGTGGTAGAAGAGGAAAGGTTTTCTGTGAATTGGCATGATCATTTGGAGTGACTCAACAAGCCATTCAGAAACGCCTGAAAGCCATGGAAATGATTCAGAAACAAGGAAATTCGGTGCCGTAAGAGTTGAAACCGAGAGATGTTGAATGGCGTTTGTTCGTTTGTGAACAACTGCTTGCAAAGCAAAGACGGAAGGGATTTCTTCATAGCATTGTGACTGAATATTTAAGATGGTTTCATTACGATAATCCCGATCGCAGAAGATCATGGGGTTATCCTAGCCATGCTCCCAAGTCGCTAAACAGAATATTCACGGTTCCAAGGTCATGCTAAAGTATTTGTTGGAACCAGATCGGCGTAGTGTATAATTATTTGTTAAAACCGACTGAGACAATCACATGCAATCATTATTGAACCCAATTAATGCGTTTGAGCCGAGCATCGAAAGACAAACGGTCGCAATACAACGAGAGATATAATAAATGAATTTTACAGCATGACAATTCTCGACCCCGTGTTGCAAAAGTGGTCAAGACATACTTGGAAAAGTTGAATTAGGAAGTTCTACCCCAACCGCCGTATTCTCCAGACGTTGCTCCCTCGGACTATTGCTTGTTTCGCTCAATGGCACACGGCGTGGCTGACCAGCACTTCCGGTCTTATGAAGAAGTACAAAATTGAATCACTTCAAAATATGACCCAGGATTCTTATGGTGCCCGAAAGATGGGAGAAAATAGTGGCCAGCGATGGACAATACTTTGAATAATAAATGTATAACCAGTTTTTTACAATAAAACCTTGAATTTCGGAAGAAAATGGTGGAAGCAAAGTTGTACGCCTGTATGTGTGTAAATCCAATGTTGCATGGATAATTTTCCGTATATGATTATATATGCCCCAAGAAGTAGGTAAGTGGTATGTTTATGAAAATAGCCAACAAAAACCCAACACACAGGTTCAATCTTAGAACATTAATCAGAGGAATGGAAATCGCCTGGTAATTGATGCATTTGTTTTGATGCCAACATTCTCCACTCCTTGTCTGACAGGATACTATAGCAGTAGCGTAACATAATTTGATTAATTTCGAAATTATCAATTCATGCTAAAAAATAGTTTACAAAGTTATTCATTCATAAAAATTCTTTCGTGTTTTAGAAGGGTCAATGTTTTTCTCAGTTTAATGATTTTGCTATTGTGAAGCTATGAAAAAACGATTCCTGATAAAGCATTTAACGATAAAATCAGGATTCTCCATGCCTATGGCTCGCACACACAATCGACTAGCTCGATTGTGATTGGTGACACTAAACTTCCATCTCTCTTGTATTTGGGATCGAGAACAAATGTTTACTTTCCGTTCCTTCTATCTATATTTTAAAGGTTTCAATATACCTATGTAACTTCAGACTTGTGATCTATTTTACACCCAATTATATCGACGGATGTCAGTACAAAAAAAAAAACGAACGCCATCCTCGCGTTGCCAAATATACGTGAGTTCCCGCGATCGCATACCCGCCCCCCTCAGTTATCAATCCATTTACCCAGACAGGCCCGGTCTTTTTTCACGACGTGGAACAGTCTATTTCCCGGGAACCCCCCCCCGCGCGATCTGAATTTTCCATTTTTACGATGCACCACTCGATCATGTCTGCCGTCGTAGTCGCCTTATTCCTGGCACTGGCGGCGCCAATTTCATAGGTAGTTTGAAGGTGGATATATCGAAAGTTCCCCCCTTTCTTTTCGTTTTCTTCTACTCCGAGAACGGGAGAGTTTCCCACCCTCCCTGGAAATGCGGACCCGTATGGTCTGATGCCCTTCCGTTGCCTTGGAGACGTTTGTGGATGTTCGAGATAGCCGATGGTTCGCCGTGGCGCTCTGGATTGGGGTGAGTTTCTTCGGGAGAAACGTGTTATGATGTAGCGGAGGAATTGAATACGGGAAATTTGTCTTGTACGTTGACATTATGTCATCTACTAATTCAACGCTCTTTAATCTGTTAAATTTTCAACAGATGCTGTCCATGTTGTATTTTCGTCATTGATATATGTTTACCACTCAAGATTTGATTCTCTGCTGGTATTTTTGGGCCACAGTTCCCAAACAGATTGTAGCATTCTACATGGCGAATTCATTTACAGGTATCTCAATGCATGGAGAAGACTAGTGAGTGAAGAAATTTGTCGAAGTATGTAGTCAATGTGTTTTCATGTGTGCGTAAGTAGATATGTGGCGCCAAAATGCAATTAGACATAATGTCTGTGTCCAGCCGAATTTATCCTCACAATACTTGATATAAATATACCTGTATTAGTGTATTAATGGTCTTTTGTGGTACTTGTGTTTCATTCATGAAGTCCTCAGAAAGATACCATAGAGAATATCTTTCCCCTACCCTAATTAGTGTGCAGGTACCATGATACCATTGCGCAGGCATACAACTTAGAGAATAAGAAAAGGAAAAGGAAATTCACGGTGTACAATATGGCTTTTTGTTTGTAACCCAGGTTTAAAACAGGGAAAAGGAGATTTGAGTTAGTACAGGGTTCAAGTGCTGTACCAAAATAAAGTTCTCATCTGTCGTCCATCAGTATTTTAATAATTTCCACGAAAATGCGATACCCCAAAAATATATGTCGGAAGAGATTTATCCCTTCTTTTCCGTTCCTGATTCAGTCAAACGAAAGTTATTGTTCTTGAAAAGTATATTATTCATTAGTTTTGCCTGGATTAGATCCATTTGTTTTCTGATAATTGTTGCTGGAGTTTGAAACCTTTTTTTAATTTGGTTGTACAAGTACATTGACGCTGATTTCAAAGAACCATAACTTGTATGCCTGTTTGACATAACTCATCAAACCACATCATCTGTTTGGATTGGAAGATTATCAGTCCGCACCCCAAAACCACTAGGCACGAAATATTGTTGAATTCCATCCTGTATAATATCCATCCTGTATAATCGCAATTATTACCTACCTGTTTAAATATTTTTTGCTAATTCACTGTCTTGTGAATTTTATATTTCGCCTGAAAGTATGTGTATGAATTTGTAGGAAAATTTCTTATCATTATCAAAACGAGGGTTTTTTTTTTAATAGGTGACATTCCATTTTGTGTAATTGTTAGTTCAGACTCGCGTTAGTTAAACCAAGTGGGTTCGGGCATTTTCAAATAACATAGTGTTGTACAAGTTAATTGCTACAAGAATGCTCTATCATTTCATCAAAATCTCTGGTAATTTTGGAATTTGCAGATGAGAATGGTCTCGAATGATAAGCTTCGAATCACTGTTGACGAATTGAGTTGAGAGTTCATTGATGAGCATAATCCGACTAGGAGTTTCGTTCGAAATATTGTTTTTCTGTTAATTTCAAAACTGCAGAATCGATCGAGATATAAATCTACATTTAGATGTAATATGGAAATTTCAAGGAGTGTGTCCAATTTCGAATTGTCCACATTACCCGAACTGAAAAGTTAGAGGAAAATATCTAAAAAAATTATCGAATATATCTGTGACCGTACACACAATCGATCGAGTCAAAAATTTGGGAGTTGATATAAAATGAAAATCACTGCCATAGAAAAGTCAAGGAGAATATTCGATAATAAATATCTGATATTTCCTTCACAACATACCTGATCGCAATGAGATTTAAGACGAATATTAAAAATAGAAATTCAAAGCTATGTACGAAATTTAATGTTGTTAGAATGACGGAATGTTGACTTCGCACCGTAATTTTTCAGCACCCAAACATTCTTTGAAATTTTTCACCAATAATTCTCTTCAAAAAAAAAAAACGTCAGTGACAAACTGATCATTTCTAAAGGTCATCACACACCTTAGTGCACCTTGAGTCGTTCAACTTAGGAGTGGAAATCGGCCAACGGCTAGAAGATTCTATCTTCCCGGCCGGTACATCTACACGTCACGTCGTCGTAAATCTCGTATGTCCGTCCGTTCGTGTCGTCTGCGCATAAATTAACGCCCCAGTAAACGGAATTCGGGGACCTATAAAAAAGTTAATGGAAATTGGACGCACGATATGTAGATTAATATTTCAACTTAATTTCCAGTTGCGCGTTTTTCTTCGCTTAATTAATTAATACGAGCGTATCGTAGGCGCTGATCTGCGACGCTTCGGATCAAGAGTGATTTATGGACGGAAAATGACGTACTCGCGACCGCCATATGGCGTTATAGGCGGTTTTGGATAACATGTCATTTCTGTCGTGCGTACTACCGGAAGTAGTTGTCGCCGATGATGGGTTTCGACATGTCGGTCACAGTTTTTAATGTCTATGAATATGATATTGGTTGGAACTTCCAATAAACTAGATTGCTTTATTACGATTATAATTATTACTTAATTATACACTGTGTCCGTAAAGTATGGAACAAATTCATTTTAAGCTAAACAGACCATTTGAAGAAATAATCCTGAAACACGTCGATGTTTGATTTTAATTTACTGTATTTTAAAATAATAATCTAATATACAGGGTGGATTACTTTCGAGTAATGACGTCACCGTCATTTTTCTTTAAAATGGAACACCTCCATTTTGTCTCAATTTTCCGATTACTCTAGCTGAGCTGATTCCAAAAATGTATCACATGTTTATTCCAATTGATACAGGCTGGACAAAAATACAATAGTTTTGTGTGTGCTCATAAAGTAACACGTAACATTCTTTATTAGTTAAATTAACAATATTATCAAAAATACTTATTGTCTAGCGGCAAATGGTTTGAATGTAACACCTTGCAGTTTGTTACATTTTTAGATTAATAAAAATGAGCTGTTTCCAAACATGTTTGGTACTTGTGGTCTAGCAGACAGAGTATGAAAATAGTAATTTACGTAACAAGTCCGGAAAATAGGGTTTTTTTGGACGAATAGACAAAATTCCAGGACGAGCGTAAGCGAGTCCTGGAAGTCTGTGAGTCCAAAAAAACCATTTTCGGGCGTGTTGCGTACAATATTTTTTCGGCAACCATGTAAAATAACTCTATCGCTGCTGCTTTCTATATTTTATTGAGATTGCGATCAAAAAACATGCAAATTTTTGACAACTAATTTCATATGAACTGTCAGCCGTTATCTCGGTTGCTATGGATTCTATGATTCTTTTCCGGCCTAGTCCGGGAAGTACGTACTTTCCGGACTAGGCTGGGAAATCCTACTTTCTCAGAGAAAAAGCGTCCGGGAAGTGAGCACTTCCCGGACGGTTGCTGAAAAAAATTATCTCTTATCAATTTAAAAAAAAAAACATAGTCGTCTAGTTTTTGTGAAATGTCATTATTTGTTTATTGCCGCTAGACAATAAGTATTTTTGATAATATTGTTTATTTAACTGATAAAGAATGTTACGCGTTATTTTTCGAGCACACACAAAACTATTGTATTTTTGTCCATCCTGTACCAATTGGAATCAACATGTGATACATTTTTGGAATCAGCTCAGATAGATTAAACGGAAAATTGAGACAAAATGGGGGTGTTTCATTTAAAATGAAATGAAAAAAAATGACGGTGACGTCATTACTCGAAAGTAATTCACCCTATATATTAGATTATTATTTTAAAATACTGTGAACTAAAATAAAAAATCGATGTGTTTCAGGATTATTTCTAAATGGTCTGTTTAGCTAGAATTTGTTCCATACTTTACGGACACAGTGTATATGATTAAAACGTTGACTTGTTCATAGGAAATAAAATTTTTTGTCATTATTGTCTTCATTATCTGGTTTTTATTTCGAGGATTCAAGTAAGGAAGATGGAAAGTTTTCAGTTATAAAGTTTATACTCTAGACTTTTTTCATCTGGGTCTATATGATCAATAGCAAAAGCTATGGAGTTTATTTTTATAATATTATATTTTATGTACGTAGCTCCGTGGGTGAAGTCTAAACGGCAAAATAAATTTTGACGATGTTTCTTGGTAGGTCTATGATTTTTTTTATATTCACCATGGACCCGAAATTTGAAAATCACGAGACCAGAAAGAAACCATACTTTATTATCATAATGTTGAGGCCCAGCCCTTGTGTTCTACCTATTATCTAACAGATCGTTGACAATAGTTCTCTCGTGCAATATGAACGATACCGAAAACAAGCGGGAAAACAAAACATAAAGCTGAAATGGAATTTTCCGAATGCGTCCCAATCAATAGCGTACATCCCTTCGCGGTCTATAGGTTCCGTATAGTCCGGAAAAATCACTAATAGGTTTTGGTTTCGATTTTTTTTTGTTTCATAGGTTCGCATCCGTTTGTTTCAACGCACCATCGGGTCTGTTTCCGCCAATTCAGGTTATTTTGATGTTTCAACGCTCCGTTATTCCTTTCGATAGAAAATTATTCAATCGGCAATGGTGCTTCCTGGAAAATCGATTTTATGACATTTATGATGCTAGATAGATCTACGTTTTCGATCGCTCTACCAGCTATCCAAATAGATAGCATAGATATGAACGTGACTTTTAATCTGGCAGCTTTAGTATCTAGAAGATAAGATTCAATCGGAAATTCCGGGTAGAAATTTATCCCAAGATTTCTTGATTGCAACCTGTCTACGAATATGAGGCGGAAGTAGCACTTGTTATCAGTTTAAAGGTGTCGATTTAATAGTTCCACTGATAATTCTCATAGAAACGTTAAGCTGTGCATCAATTTCATGAACATGAGCACTATTAAACCAAACAGAACGACAGTTTTCAGCAGCAGAATAAACCAAGGTCAACGCAGCCCTACGATGAGCGCTGGCATCACCACCCCATGAAGAACCAACAAATTTTTGAAGCATATTATTCCTTGACTTCAATTTCATACTAATGATGAGTTTCGCAAAACCTTTATTTCGGTCTGTGGTGACCCATCGCTTGATCCAGAGATGGAGCTGCACGCTGCCCAATTCTCGGCAGAACACCACTTCTTGCGATATGAACTCAACCGTTGTACAACTATGAGGAAGCAATATGCCACATCTATAGGCAGAGTTTTGTGTTTTCTCTAATTCTGTGGTTATTCCGTTCATTCTTCCACATCTTGTAGAACAAAATCGTGCGAGAATATATCAGAAACGCACAGTTTTCATGGTTATATTTTATTATTCTATGTTGGTACTCCGAACTTTCCGCCACGGCTTTATCTGTCAATTCATCAATTTGCTTTGAAGAAATCAGTTCTGCCAACCAACATTTTTCAATGCAAAAATCACTAAAATATATTCATGAAAATATTTCATTAATTTCAATGAAAATGCAATGAATTAGAGAAAATAATGTATAATACTCGTACAGAAGGCTCATTCTACCATTCGTTCATTCCAAAACTCGCCACTTCGTGGCTCGTTTTTGAATTTTGAACTCGTGGAAGAATATCAATGCCTTCTGCACTTGTATTATGAATAACTATTCTGGTGTTATTCCTATTTGCAGTTTCTGCTAGATTAATACATAATGAAGTTATATTTTAGTATGTCATTTCTGGATGTCCTGTGGAAAAATTTCAAAAGAAAAAACCACGGCACCCTTCACTTCAAACCAAACATATCTCAAGCGACGCAGCGCCGTATAGAATCCTCCAATCCGCAAAGCACGTAAAGCCGACATGTCCCGAAGTAGAGCACTGTCTTGTAAGCCGTTATTACAGCCGTGATTTATTTGACGTATTCCCAATCATATCCGGTTTTTTTTCACCGCGACAATCGATCCAGCGTTTTTTCGCCGCGGACCACCGGTCGTAGATCAGGCCGTCGAGACGGCCGGCATGCGATAATTTGTCGGCGGTGCGTTCCATTCCCATTTTTTCCGCACGGCGATCTCCGATCGACTTGTCGTCGTGTTCTGTGGTCGGCACGTCTGCTCGATGCGAGAAATGCTGCGGTTTTAATGGCCCTACGGGACGCGGCGGCACGCCCGATGAAATGACGATTCGTGACAAATATTCGAGCTATCCGGGAGATGTCAGGAGGCCGGTGTTGGACGTATTACGTCCGGACCATAGAGTATTATGATTGAGGTTATTTCCGAGTGAGTCGTCAGGTAGGCTTGATCCGGGTTTCTTATTCGGGTGAATGGTCTGCGAGATATTTAAGGATATGGATGCATTAATCTATTATCATAAATACTGGAGGTATTCGAGTCCTAAAATTTTTCACCCCGTTCTAGAACTGCAATATTACGTCTTGTATGTTCTTTTTATGGAACATTTCATTTCTATTTTTGAATAATGTTGGAAGAGGGTGTTTCCATCATAAAACTGTTTTTGTGTTATTATAACTTTTCGAAAGGGAAAAAATCATCGGCTTCATATCAGGGAAAAGAGGAGGTTGTTTTTGTCCAAATAGTCGTTTTCTAACTTAATCGTAGTGCAGAATCCATGAGATTTTGTTGAAAATATTGGTTTTTCTGGGCGGATTATGAATTTTTGTTTCGCTGTTGCTTATAAAAATCCTTTTGTAAAATTCCCGGCAGATTCTTTATCTGCAACATATGAGAAATTAACCGTCAAAATGAAACGTTGTAAACCTGAAAAACGATATATACCCTTCCATTTTTGATAATTATTTAACATTTTTTGATGATTCAATGATTTAAGTTGTTGAGGTCATGTTACTGTGCGTTGATATACAGGGTATTCCCAAATCAGAGGTACAAACAAAAATAAGAAATTCTTTGGATAATTTTAAGAAAAAAAAGTCTGATAGACATGGCTATTTTTTTAATATACAGGGTGTTGAAGTTTGATTTTCTCCTCATAGCAACTAAAAATCACAAGATATTCAACAGAAATTAGGCATATGATGAAACCACTCATTCAACTACTTTGCTGCCCAGTAAAACAAATAACTATTTTCTCGGATTGCAGCAAATATTGATTTTGCAGAAACATATCAATCATCGAATTATTACTTTTTCTGCTTAGGCAGCAAAGTAACTACTTTCCTGGTTAGGCAGCTAAGTGATTATGCTCAATGGGAGTAAAACATTCTCTGACAATCAATATTTTTTCCCACCTTCCTTAATTCTGTAGGAGTAAGTACTTCTAAGTCGCTATCACTATCCATAATATAAATAAATACACGATGTTTTTCCAAAAAACTGTCAGATATTTCATAAGTGGTGAAATTATAATTATCATGGACATATACATTTCCATAGCCACCAACCATTCCAACAATTGCGATTTCTATCAAATTTCGTTTTAATTTATCACTACAGAAAAAATAAAAAGATTGTGGGAATTGTAATAATTTGCGAATACAATATCCTACATGTATCATTATAAACAATCGAAGAAAAAATTAAATGTTCAACTCGACAGCAAAATAGCAGTAGCAATAGCAGCAAAGTGTGAACTATCAGCCGCGACAGTCAATCGACTATTTTGCTGCCTAGTAAAACAAATAACTACTGCTTAATATATTCTAATTCTCAATTTGTGAATGTGTTGAATCCAATAATCAATTGAATTGAAAAAAGATCTCGTCTCCATGGAATCTAAGTGTTTGAAATTATGACGGATATAAAATTTCCAACGAAAATTCAATTGATTGAATTGCGATTTTGAATATTCCAATTTTCGGACTTGCAGTGTTTACATTTTCTCGTAAAGGCGATTTCATATACAGCTGAATTCGTTCTTAAATCATCTTCCTACTCAACACGTCACGTAACAAAAACCATAAACTAAAGTTCGACCACCAGAGACGATAAATCAAAATCGAAAACATCATCAGAAGCTTTCCCCGACATCTGTCCCGATTTTCCCGGCGTCAGTCAATCCCAAAGTCGATTAGGATGACGAACAAATGAACAATCATCCCTCCAAATTGAATCTGCTAATTTTCCGGATCAACAAGCCATAGATCCATCGCGGAAATTTCGCGAAGAACCGAGTGGGGGGGGAAACGGAGGAAAATTCCGGGCAATCCCGGCGAATTTCGGGCAATTCCGGCCTCACGCTCCCAGCGGTATTGACGACCGGCTCACTGGGGAGAGAGAGAAGAGTCAATACCGGCCCGAGGGAATGGGCAGGTTCCCGAGGGAGCGGCGGCGGCGGCGGGAATCGTGGACTTAGGCGGCCGCGCTAAAGGCGACACACACGGTCAGACTTGTATGACGTCCTGTAAACTTCGATGTTACGCTGTTGATACAAGTTTTTCTAGGTTAATTTGTCATCTTATGTCTCAACTCCGTTGATTTGGAGGTGACGTGTTCTATTTGAACATTCTTCTTGAATTTTCTATGGTTCTGATCGAGCGATTGAAATGAAATTTCGCACGGAGCTCGTAACAGATATTTTACACTCAAATACTAATTTTAATCCCGATCAGATATGCAGATTCGTAATTGAAAAAAAACAATCTTTCCATTCGGATTAGCTGTATGAAAGAAACGGAGTATTCGAGATTCGAATACATTCCGGAAATAAGACCATAGCTCACAATTAAATAACAGGAATCACAATTCCTTAAATGTTCACAGTTGACACTGCAAAATGTTGAATATTCTTCAGAAAACTATAAGAACTTTCTGCCGAAAAAGTGATAAAAAAATCATATAATAAAATTTTCTCAATGTTTAATGTGTGTAAAGTGTGATTTCTAGTAATTATCTCCTTTTTTTCAATGACAACATATTTTTATCATTATTACTATAGAATCAAACTGAACTATTGAAATATGGGTTCTCTTGAGCCTCCAGAAATTACACACTTAGTAAATAAAACACCAAGGTAGGTGTTCGGTGTTTCTGCTATCAAAAATACATACAGGGTAAGTCAAATATTTGAACCGAGCTTTCTGAGGGGTGATAGTTCATTGAAAAATAAGTATAGTTTGATAATTAAACTTATGGCCCAAAATGCATATTAAGAAAGATATATCCTTCCAAAGTTGATTAAATTAAAAAAATTTCTCCGCATACCGGTGAAGACCAACAGATTGAAATTTCGTGCATGAATATATGTTTTTAAAATACATTCTCCGCATAACTTCTAAACCGTGAATGCCACCAGATTAATATTTCTTGGATGAATGTATGTTGTTAAAATATATTTTTTTATTACACTACATTCCTGATATTGTTATAAAGGGTGTTTTAAGAGTGTGAGTGGTATTTTTTGGGACATTTTTTGTCGTATTCGTTTTGGTGAATGCCTACATAGAAGCATTCGATGGAGCGGAAAAAATAACATGGGAAAGGTACTCTTATCCAAATACAAAAAATTGAACCGTTTTTAAGATAATTGAGTTTTTGTCACATGATGTCAGCCAATTCATTCATCGCGAGATTCATCGATATCCATAGAAGTTGTTCCAAAATAATTATTATGACTCACTCTCTAAAAATACTCTCTATAACGAAATTAAAAATGTGGAAATGTAATAAAAAAACGTATTTTAATAACATATATTCATGCACGAAATTTCCATCTGTTGGTATTCACCGTTCAGAAGGTATGCGGTGAAATTTTTTCAATTTTATCAACTTTGGAAGGATATATCTCCCTTAATGTGCATTTTGTGCCATTTATTCATCAAACTATACTTATTTTTCAATGTACCATCACCCCCAGTAAGCTCAGTACACATTTTTGACTCACCCTGTATATCTTTTTATGATAAAACGACGTAGATAATCTTCAACACAACAAGCAAGTGGCCTTAGGGGTGAAACGAAAAAGCAGCCTTTCAAAAACTTCTTCACAACAGTTTATTAATTGTACTTTTGAACAAATCATTAACAAATAATTGTTCACTAATCACGAATTAATGATAGTGGTAGATGAAGTAAGAAAATAATCTGAGCAATAATTTCCTCGAAATGTTACTCTCTAAGCGTTTACGTTATTCCTCGGAAATAATATTTATTATTATGCATTTTTTTAAAGTGAATACGGGAATAATCCCCAAAGAAAACTGGTGAATGATCTCTTCCGCGATAAAATCTCGAGCTGTGTGGACGCTTTAGGTCCCGAAGAACGACAACGTAGTCAGGTGATATACTGCTTCAATAGCGTTAACGTAGTTACCTGCTACCTCATGCTGCAGCTGTTGCAGTAAATAATTTTTTTATGCATAATAGAAGTTCCACCGTTTGTCGTTCCTGGCTAAACGTTCTCCTGTTGAAGTTCCTACTACGACTCTCAACATCAACGTTACATTTGATTTTGAACTGTATTATAAACTGTTCTTCTACGTCAGCATGTTTACGTAGCGGAGTTATATAGAGTAGGTACGCTGAATATGTCACAAACAAATGTCAATGAGTCAGTTCATGTTCTAGGAATTCTAGGACGTGAGGCAATCTTATTTTTGACGTCAAAGGGTTCAGATGAAGAGTTTAGATTTTGTTTTGAGCATTTCTACTAATTTCGTATGACGTCTTTACTTTATTAATTTTTTTTTGCTTTCAATTATGAGACTGAAATATGATCTGGATAGTTTCTAAGTCCAAGAAGATGTCGATCAACAAGCATACGTATAGTTAACTTTCTATCTTCTTTCTATTTTCCTGTGTTACAAAAATGGAGCAACTCATTTTATCGCATCGAATCCCGCTTAGAAATAACCTCAGAGCCGAATCTCTGTACAACAGTGTGGCTTTAATGCGCACTCAGGGTTCTAGTGTTCAGGATCTTGATATACAACAGCTTTATAGCTGTTTTACGTCTTCATTTCGCTATTTTACTTATAGAATATTATGAGGTGATGGAGGAAGGTGAGAGGAGCATATAAAGTTTATGCAACTCGCATCATAACTTTTTGGCACTGTTACTTGATTCAACAACGTTTACAGTGAAGGTGCAATGTTTGAAAGAAAATGTGGGACTAAAATTCAAGAATGTAATTGAAATAAACAATATGTGAAACTTCAAAATAGTGTATCAATATTTATGAGTTGAGGAAAGGATTCAAATGAGCACCTAGCTCCTACCTGGACCACATAGCAGGCAGATCAATAGTTCCGGTAGATATATACTGAACTCATGGACCCACTTAAGACATATTGAATAAAAATAATATATATCATATTTCCTGGAATTTGAGGCATCATAATTCTCAAAACATCTTTTGAAAAACTTTTTTTAACAAGATCCACACTATCTATTGAGTATATTATATATATAGTACTCATTTACTGGTTGCTAGGTCCTAGACATTGATAAATTACACCTCAATTCCTTATCATCTATATAATTACAAATACATTCATTTAAAAAAAAAATAAGAACAGAAAAGAGGAAAATTTAGATATATTTATCAATAAAATGACTCAGCCCCATTAAATAAAAACGTATAGTTATCACAATTGTTTTTATGTAATGGTCGTATATTAAAGTATGTACTTGGATTCATATTGATAATGAAACTACCATTTTAGGAGAGATAGATATGTTACAAAACTCTTCAATATACAATATTTCAATCATATTGCCTGTCTTGAATTACGAGATTTTCAATTAAACTTTAACTGAACACTAAAAAAATATCACAGAAAGGAAATGAACGAGCATTTTATTCTGTTTGAAATAAAAAAAGACATTGTGATGTTAGCAACCTAAAACAAATGTGTACAGATTTGGGATTAAATGACAGTTATTCATATTATTAGAAAGTGGAAATTTTTTCTTTTTCCACTATCTAATAAAATAAATAAAATTTGTTTCGCCATCCAACAGCTTCTTTCGATTTCACATTTCGAATAATTCAAAAAATCACTTCTTCAAAATGTGGAAACAAAAAAAACTACTGTGTAGAGAAACAATTATTATTATTTATACAGGATGTATCTGAATACCACAAAACAACAACAAATTCTTCCTCACTAAATATGAATGCAGTTTCAATTAAGAGGAATTGTCGAAGTTGATGTAAAAGAAATACGAAAATGAGAATAATTTTTTGACAAACTCTTAAGGCGGAGCAAACAAAAGATTATATCAAAGACATATAATAGGATGTTGTACAACTTATATCTATAGGTTATACTCGAAAGTGACATTATTTTGTGAATTTGGTTTTAATTAACATGGCCGATTTTTGTATTTTTGGGGTATCGCGTTTTCGAGGGGATTATTAAAACACTGATGGTCGACAGATCAGAACTCTAATTTGGTACAGCACTTGGAAACATCCTTGAACATTCTACTACTCAACTAGTCATTACCTCGTAACTTCTTAACTGAACTCTCCTTTCTCATTTTACACCGTGAATTTCTTCTTCCTTTTCTTATTCTCTAAGTTGTATGCCTGCGCAATAGTATCACGGTGCCTGCACAGGGTAGGGAAAAGATATTCTTCATTATATCTTTCTGAGAATCCTATGAATGAGAATGTTGCATGCACAAGTACCACGAAAAACCATTGTTACACTAATTAACATTTATATCAGGTATTGTGACTACAATTTCGGCTAGACACAGACACTATGTCTAATTGCTTTCTGTCAGGACATTTTTCATACTTGTATTTTAACGAAAATCGTATTAATTTTAATATTTACAAAAACGCATTTTGCAGATTCAAGAATATTTTATACTCTAAGATCATTAATTCTCAGATTCCTTAGTCATCCACCCTATTTTTGTCAAATTAATTTATGAATCACAGGAGACAATCTTTTAGCCATTGATTGAGATTGATCGTAGCACTCTTTAAAGAATCATGTCCGACCATTTGAACACCAACTGTCCAAATGGCCCGTGACAAGACTGCAGATCCTGCATGACACCCCAACATAAAGAAATCTATTAAATAACGGATACAATCCCGGACAATCCCGGGGATTGAAAAGACCATTCGTACCAAATGAGACATAACTGAACTGCTCCACTACGATAAGCGGGAGTGACGAATTGAAATGAATGAAGCTGCGCGCGGGGGTGGTTTGCTAAGGGGTGATCGAGGGGGTTAAAAGAGGAATCATTTGCGAATTGAGATCGGATTGATTGGATGTAAAATTGCGAACAATGGTGGTGGGGGATAAAGTAAAACTGATGTTCGTGTTCTTGAAGCGGAAGGTATTTTTGGGTTACTATCAGATTCAACAGCTGAAAGTTTCAAAACCCTGTAATAAATTTGTATGTTGTAAAAAAAAAAACAGGTTGAGTTTTGACATATATTTCGAGAGAAGATTCATGGAGTGAAGAGAATCACTTTTTTCCTTTAATATTTATTCCGATTCAGCTCTGTTTGAAAGATACAGGCTGTTTAAAATACATAAAAAAATAATTGTCAGTTAAATTATATCTTATTATTTTATTGAATTCAACAATGTGTGGAATATATATCAAATTTTTTTTTACTTTGTTGAAAACCCACATTGTTATTTGCTGCGTTGTTACGAATAAAAATTAAGAAATGAAGCACAGAATTTTTTGTTTGGATTGATAGGTATGATGTGTAGGGTTTGTCAAGTTGGCAACGTTCAAAGTTTGAACGTTCACAGATGAATATCATTTATATTTTCAAAAGAAAATAAAAATTAAATGGGTAACTGTACGGCATTGAATGAACAATGTTAATAAATGATTGGCGATGATTATCAGAGCTTAATTGTGTGGTTGCCAGCTGAACTCTCCATTATTATCTAAAATAAAATAGAAATCAAGAGAAGAAATTCAATATTTCTTGACAAAGAAATTGAGGTAATTCAGTATCATAAATACTATTTCGTTCACTAAATGGAATGAAAAAGTGTGTTTATGCTGGTTTTTTTACAACTATAGTATCTTATAGCCAAGGTTAAAGTGGTATATATTATTTTGGAGAACCTACATTAGGCAGGATTCCAGGGATGGCGAAGCATATTTTGAAAATTTTGAATGGTTATATCTTTTCATTTGAGGCGACAAAAAGCAATTAGACATACTGTCTAGCCGAATTTGTTTTCACAATTCTTAATATAATTGCATTAGTGTAATAATGGTCTTTCGTGGTACTTGTGCATACATTTTTCTCATTCATAAGGTTCTCAGAAAGATACAATATAGATTATATTTCTCCTTCCCTAATAAGTGTGCAGGTACATTAGTATACAGCTTAGAGAATAAGGAAAGGAAGAAGAAATTCACGGTGTATAATATGAATATGTGTTTGTAACCCAGGTATGGAACAGGGAAGGAAAAAGGAGAGAAAAAGTGAAGTTAGTTAAGAGGTGATGGCCAGTTGAGTTAGTAGAGTGTTCAAGGAGGTTTCAAAGTGCTGTAACACAATGAAGTTCTCGTCTATCGTCCATCAGTGTACTTTCTATGATTAAATCCTAACCTTATTTAACCTAACCTAACCTACTGAACACAAAGGACATAAAGAATGGCAAATAATAGGACACAGTGTTGCCATTCGAGCAACATTGCCATTATAATTTGGTTCCACGTAGGAACCTATGCAGTACATTATATAACATTTTTTCTATAATTTTTGTGAGCCATGTGATATTTTCTATGATAGATCAATCACAATCGAACCTAAATTGTTATACCTGATGATAATATTTTTGTAATTGAGATTTTTCAACCTGGTGCAAAAATAAAGCTCATTATCATCTAATTATTATTGTCATTATATACTTTCTACAAAAGGATAAATTGAAGTGGAGAAAAACATAATAATTCAACCTATATCACTCGAAAAGTCCACCAAACTGAACTGAATCAAAACGCATCCGCGGAAACGCGATCCGACAAACATAAATTTATGATAATCGACAAAATTAACAATCGACGGTCAGACGAATAAATTGGGACAGATTGCAACAACACCGGAAAAAAACCCGGGGACGTAAATCAACCGGGCAACGGGGGTTAAATCGACAACGAAATGTCACGTTGTCGTGTGACAAGCGACTATGTCATATCGGCGATGACAATTCGGCGTCATAACTCAGGCCAATCTACGAGGTCGGTCGTGTAAATTTGCTTGCAATCAAGGCTCGTATAACTCATTTACATTGAACGCGCTCGCCATGTCCGGTCCGACGTTCGTAATTTGTCATTTCGAGGTATGACGGACAGGCGAAGGGTGGAGAGGAGTGGGGGGATGTGTGACGTTTCGGCTGTCGCTGGTTGCATCGGGCGATGCAGCGGAAAATTTTCACGGTTTGAGCTGATTGATTTGCCAACATAATCAGCGACATCTCTGGTAACGATTTGGCGATAGATTGATCGTTTTATCTGCATCGTTGATGGTGGTCATGTGAGTTTGACATGTTTTTGATACGTTTTGAGGGCGATATCTACGAATCTCAACTTCTTCGGGTAAATCATCTGTCAGTAGTATCAACATTATGTATGTGGTTAGGTTAGGTTGGGTAACGACGAAACCTAACCTAACCGTTAGGTTAGATTATATTAAGTTCATCTTTTAATTGGATCGAGAAACATTTTATCTGGTTATTGTCCCCGATTCCAGTTTATTTTTGGTTTCTACTTTTGTGGAATATGCAGTATGAATGCAATTCAGAGAAAGTATAAACTATAATTTAATATGAACAGAGAAGAAGGGACTAATATGCTCTTCGAAATAACGAACATAAGGTGAGTATGAAATAATAGTAAATCTTTCGAAACAACTATATAAAGAACCTTTTTCTATTTCAGTATCGTAATGAGTTCATTACAGTACCAAAAACAGTGCTGTAATGAACTCATTATAGCATTGTTTTCAGTTATATTATTCGTTTTGTGGTTGTCTGCACTGACTTCATATCCTTTCAAATTTCAGCATACGTCAATTGTCAATATAATCATTTGGATATAGTGAAATGATTTGCAACATTATTTGGCAATTTCTCTTAATTCTGGTGGTGTTAAATCTATTTTGTCAGACATAATTCACGAATTTGAAGCGTAATTATAAATTGTTGCAAAATTCGAAACGTTTGATTCAAATTCAAATTCGGTAATCTGTCAATTTTTGTAACAGTCACACCAACTACCAAGGAATCATACAAAAGTAAGACAGCATAATCTGAATTTTCCATTGACTTTCGACAAGATTTCACAAAACTTGACTGAAATAGAGAAAATATCATCTAATACTCTTTGCAGAAGGCAATTCCAACACTCATGCATTCGTGTTGGAATGAGAGCCCATTCTGCAACTTGTTTTAGAATATACTATTCTAAAACAAGTTGCAGAATGGGCTCTTATTCATTCGTTTAGAAGTGGCTTCTGCAACAAGTATTAGACGATTATTTCTCTATTTCAGTCGAGTTTTGTGGAATATTGTCGAAATTCAATGAAAAATTCAGAGTATCAACATTCGTGACTTTCGTATTGTATCTTGGCAGTTGGTGTGACTGTTACGTAAAATTGACAGATTACAGAATTTGAATTTAAATCGTACGTTTCGAATTCTGAAATAATTTATGATAACACATTAAATTCGTGAATTATGTCTCACGAAATCGATTTAACACCACCAGAATTAAGAGAAATTGCGAATAAAGTTGCAAATCAATTCACTACATCCAAATGATATTACTCTGACAATTGAGGTATGTTGAAATTTGATAGGATCGGAAGTCTGTGTCGGCAACCATAAAACGAAAAAAAACAATGCTGTAATGAGTTCATTACAGCACTGTTTTTAGTAGCAAATTAAGGAAAATTCTTATCCAAAATTTTAGGGTTGAACAAAGAGACTGAACCAAAATTGATACCTGAAAATTCCAGCAAATCGTATTATAGAAAATATGAAAAATTAATGCTAATGATGTTGAGATCCAAAATGAAAAGTTGAAAGTAGTCTCGCACGTGGGACAAATTTAATAAAATAAAGTTGCCGATATCTGAGATTACTTTAAGTTAGCCTCAGAGGAAGCGATTAGCTGGCTCTCTTCTCGTGCAAAAAACAACAACAGAAGCGATTTCAAGCCAAACTCATTGTTCCACAAGAATGGCTCGACACCAAATGCGTCCTTTCACCCCGGCTATCAAATTACCACTATTACTACTCGAAAAAACTACACGGTGCCTCCGATAATTGCCAACCGTGACGCATAGGTCGCGTATCAAGTGTCACACACAACCCCCTGAAAAACCACCCCATCCGTAGAATCATACGCTAATAGTTAATAAAAATAGGCATCGCGACGATTGTAATGCAATTTGTATACTCGATATGGAGTTACATAATTGGGAGCAACATTCGCAGCAGGGTGGCATGGGGGGGTGAGAGTATTGGCATAGTCGGTAGCAGGAACGTGGCTATAGGGGTGATTTCGGGGTGGACCGTGAGCATTATCTTATTACCCTGCCCATATGGCCGCAGGACTAGTTGCAAAGTGAGCGCCTTATGTCGACCGTGTTACGATGCGGAGTACGTTTCGGCTGGCTAATGTATTCCTCAGGATCGGACTCTAAGCAAGCTTGAATGCAGGAAATATTTCTGAATAGTTGTTGAGGGTAGTAGATTATTTGAATTTTGAAGGAAATTAGTTATTGGACAATATGAAAAATATCACTGAATTCATTGATATCGTTACACTTTAGACATTTAAAATATACAATATACAAAAATATGTTATTAAATATAAAAAACTAACTATAATAGTATATTCTGAAACAAGTTGCAAAATGGGCTCCTATTCCAACACGAGTGCGAAAGAAGGAGAGGGTTTTCGAACGCATGAGTGTTGGAATTGCTTTCTGCAACAAGTATTAGACGACAGTTTCTCTATTTCAGTCGTTTTGTGAAATATTGTCGGAATTCAATGAAAAATTCAGATTATACATCCTAGTGACTTTTGTATTGTATCTTGGCAGTTGGTGTGAATGTTACAAAAATTGACAGATTACGGAATTTGAATCGTACGTTTCGAATTTCGAAATAATTTACAATTACGCAATCAATTCGTGAATTATGCCTGATGAAATCGATTTAACACCACCATTATCAAAAGAAATTGTGAATAAAGTTGCAAATCATTTCACTATATCCAAATTATAATCTCCAGCTAAAATATAATTTTTTCCCTCAAGTGTTAGTATACTTAGAAGTTTATATAGCTTTTCAAAAAATAGTTCATCATTTCCTGTTGGCGGGTGGTAAAATTATATTATATCGACAATTATGAATTGAGTTGAAATTTGATAGGATCGGAAGTCAATGTAGATAATCACAAAACGAAAAATATTACTGAAAACAATGCTATAATGAGTTCATTACAGCACTGTTTTTAGAACTGTGATGTGCTCATTACGATACTGAAATAGAGAAAAATTAATACTCATTACCATTCGATGAGAAAGGAATTGAAGTGGGCGAACTTTTTTCATGACAATTTCTGTTTTATTTGGAATTTTATTTCTATGTTTATAGCTTTTGCTGCAAATATTGCTAAATATTTTGGTAGTTTGGACATATTCATTTTTCTTATAAAAAGGAGACAACATTGAATTCTAATCTCAAACAGATTGCTGTTGTAAAAATAATATGGATAAAAGTAATCTTTACAATAATATACTGTTAAATAAGAATAAGTTTATTGCCCAAATTAAAAGGAGAAGAAATCAAAGAAAACAAAACACTTTCGTATATGGAACAATGAACTCGATTGTTCACATATCCAAGTGAAGGCAATGATGTATGTTGGGTAAAATTGAATTTTCAATTTTATCTTTTTGATAGCAATTTTTTTTGAGAAATTTTTATGCTGATTGAAAATTGCCGCTTTTAATATACTCAACAAAACCAGTGAATTATTCAATAGGACCTGAAAAATTTCTGTATTATCCTTTTCTGAAACGCTACCATTATTAAAATCTAGTAATAAATTTTTAGTCAGCATCTTTATAGCCTTTTTATCACTAATATTTTGGAAGACAGTTCTTTATAATTCGTAACTATTTTGAAATTCCGAATCCTTCGATAGGTAAGCTTGAAACCGATAATTGAAAGGAACATCGCCATGACCTTGAATACATTTCCCGCATTGATGTTATAATGAAAGTACCTAAAATAAAAAGAAGTGTATAATATAAATTAAGTTAGTGGATTACATTTGTATTGTTTTCAATAGCCGAGTGCTAAATGAAGTGTATTATTTTTATTAAACAATTTTTTCGTAAGTAGGTAGGGCAAAAATTGTTTCGACAGTATGATAACAACATTTTCCCTCGATCGTCAAGGTCATGCCATTGCTGAAATGAAAAAACTACATTTGTTTAATCTTCACTTTTCCTGAATCGAGCAACACTTATGAACAAGTAAAAAGATGAAATCCCACGTGGTCCGGTCCTGACATCCAAGTTATGACTACCCTGGTTTCGGGGTTTCAAAACTGGGAGGAATTATGTGCGAAGATAAATAGCTTTGTAGTAGCCTCGGGCAAAAGGACTAACACGATATAAGGACCCTCCTTTAGTTCTCCACCGGTCGTGTCCATTTCTTGTAACCAGATTATTCGACGTGATGTTACTTTACACCAGTTACTCCCTGTTAATGTAGGGCTCCGAGCGAAATATCCCTAGATCACGATGTATTACAATCGAAGGATCCGGAAAGGATAAATACATACATTTCAGGATAACAGCACAGAAAAAATTTGAGAAAGACATTGAAGCCAAATGAATTGTTTAATTTGCTCTCATATTCTTTTTTGAAAACACTTTCGAGTCGATTGAGGAAGATACAAAAGTACATACAAAATCAGAAAAAAAACTTTGATTTATCGAAATCAAAAAACATACCTATGAGATTATCGAATCTCATAGGTATGTTTGATGTTTTCTGAGATTTGCACCCCTGTTCTCAAGAAACTATAAGACTCATCCTCTAACTTCCGTTTTCAGGTATTTCCTACTGCATTATACACATCAATTTACCTTCAACGGCAACTGTCATCAATTAATAAAACCCATATCAAGACGTCTGAATAATTGATGAAATCTCCATTACCAGGAGAAGATCCAGAGTTGCCTTTCGCTATCCACGTAGAACACAGTTAAGACGGAAACCGGAAATTGCCGAGAAACTGGAGAAAATTTCCTTTTCCTGACGGTGTGCGAAAACGGGGGGGATGAGAACATAGACAAATCGATGAGATGGTGATTAGAGATGCAGATACCGCAATACATAAATTAACAGATTGGGGTATAGAAAGCAACCATGGAGGTTGGAGAAAAGAGGATCATTTTTATTTGGTTCAAGAATTATAAATTGGTAGAGCCATACTTAAAGAAGAGTCTTTATTGAAGCCATTTGTGATCATCTCCTCAATTTTCAAATGAGAAATTGAATGCAGGCTATAAGTTGGGTACTTGATATTATCAAAGCTATTTTCATCAGTAAAGTAGGCCATTTCATTTCGTTAACAGGTAAATGATAATTTCGTATTTGAAAAGTTTTTCTTCAAGGACAAGCCGAGTAATACAGTAACGATCAGTAGGGAAGGTTGAAGATATCATTTTCAATAATGAGTTTTTGCAGTAAAACAGCGTCAATATCCATATTATCCGTGAAACATTCTTATGTCTTATTTATCGCCGTTAAACTTTGGTTTGTAGTGCAACTTAGGGATTCATGGCTTGGCTTGATATTCAAGCTACTTAGCTCAAGCTCAAGTAGCTTTAGCTTGACTTGAAATCAACCCAAATTCAAGTCAAGTTGTAGTTTTTCAATGTCAAGTCAGGTATTTATTATTATTATTATTATTAAGTAATTGACTCAACATTAAAAAACTACTACTTGACTTGTACTTGAGTTGATTTCAAGTCAAGCTCAAGCTACTTGAGCTCAAGTCAAACATGTGTCTACGGTTAGCGCTTCTTCTTGAGAACCTTTTCCTCAAACTTATCTTTCAATTTCAATATATTCCAGATCTCGGATGTCACGCAGGTAGCTATAGCTGCCTACTTGGTGGAGTTGGTTGTTGCCCTGTTGCCTACCGAAACCACAAATGAGTAGCTGGTTTCTGTTATTGTTGACTCCGTTTGTTTATTATTTTCCACCAATTTTTGCTCATCACTTTTTCACCAAATTGATGAGGGGCTTAAGCTTAGGCATAGGATTTTTCCAAATTCTGAACAATTTTAATGACCAATGGAAAGTATGCCAAAAGATTTTGGATGTGCCAGTAGAGCATTGACATCATGAGGTTGGCTGCAATTTTTGTAAATTTTGGTGTTTGCAGAGGAGATAATTTGATTCGTCTAAACATCGATGATGTAAAACACTAAGGCTGGTTTCTGTTAATTTTTTCTGCGTGATGGAAAAAATCACAGACCAAGGACTTTTACTGTAACAGAGTAAGGTTATGACAAGCAAAGCATAGCTCTAAGACCTAAAAATCAAAACAGTAGAAAGCCGTTTCTGTTGAGTTTCGCAATTGAAAATAAATGACCCAACATATAAGTGGCATAACGAAAAAAATATTTGAACCTGAAAGCCACAAAGATTATGCTGGACATAGTTTACGGTCATCATCAGCAATAATGTTGGAGAAGATTTGTTCACTAAGGGACATGGAAGATAGGAATATTCCACTTAATCAATTAATAGGAAAATAAGCTATTAGCTTCATCAATTATCGAAAACCATCCAGGAATATCTATCGATTTACGAGTTTCGCTGAAGAGTAGTTGCTCCGATTCAACCAATTATGCAGATGAATTATTGGAAAGTGTAAACATCTATAACAATACCAATTGTTCATTTAGAATAATCAACATTGGAAAATGAATTGCATAATTGATTGTTATTGAGTTTCCTTGTTGGATCAATTATCAATGTATTATCAGTCATTTTTGTGAGATTTAAATCTTGCTTGAGTAAGATGATCGCGCATGGGAAAAACTCACTTTCAGGATTGGTATTGATATGTACTATTCTAATTATGCTGTTTTTGAATATCCCAATATAGTTATCGCTTCAAAATCTCAGTTTCCCTGAAGAGAATCAACCTGTGAAACATCAGAGACCGAACAGATTCTCTTCCCAAGCCTCGAAATTTCGCCTTGGAAACTTTTTCGCCATTGTAATCCTCCCGCCTCTACCCCCACCCCTCTCGCGTGTGTGAGGGTCCTTCTCCAGGAGTTCGATTTTTCGGGCTATCGGTCTCCCCTTACGTCTTGAAGGCGGAAGGGCAGAAGGGACCGGAGGCCATTGGCGTTGAGTAATGTGCTGGAAATCTACGATCCGGCTTATGGCCAACGAAGAGACCTTCAAAATTTCCCTGGGACGACGGTTCCTGCCGTCGCGGCGCCGAATACGCAGGATTAAGGGTAACGGATGATATTCGACATCATCACAGAAGGATGGATATCGATTGATGGGGGGTGCTCTTCCACGTGGGGTGGGACAACATCGATGTTTTTACTATTGATGGCTCTAAAATTTTTTCTTGAAAATTCAGAAAGTAGGAGTGATCCTATAAAGTTTGACGCATATATCCAACACTTTTGATGGATCCTAACAACATTGATTCTTCAACTTATTTTCTGAGAGAGACGCCCAACCAGGTAATGCCATTGGCTTTCTAGGAGGTCCGAAATACTGAAAAATGGCATGTGACTTCAATAAATATTTTATTTTGTAACGTTCGAGAAACCTTTTGTAATTACTAGCCTTCCGAAGTGATTCATGTTGAAAACGCTTCCTGGACATATGATGAGCAGAATAAAAATAGGAGAAAAATTACTGCAAGCATATCATAAAGGATCGAGCTGTTACTGACGATCGATGCCGATATGGGGTTCCAGCGAATGGGACAATCCAACATATCCCGGGAGGATGTCAAATGTTTGCAGGAAATTAATATAAAGAGAGACACGATGCAGTAGGAAAGATACTACACCAATAATTGGCAACCATATTAAAACTAATTTATTCTGAAAAATTAGCATATTACAAGTACCAACCGGAGACCATCCTGGAAAAACGAACGCTTTAAACTGTACTGGTTTTGATTGATAAAACAGTCCCCCACAACAGACCAGATATACTACTAGTCAATAAATATCAAAAGACAGCAATACTCATGGACGTAGCAATACCAAGTAACAACATGCGTCAAAAGGAGGGCGAAAATATTTGAAAATATAGGGACCTGGAATTTCAGATAAAGAGGCAGTGGGGAATGATATCAACGAGAACTATTCCAATTATCATCTCAATAACTGGAATAGTACCCAAAAATCTCAAGAGAAATTTCAAGCAACTAGGACTCAATGAGTATAAATGTAAAATAATGCAAAAAGCTGTTTTTTTAGGTACTGCAAGGACGGTAAGAAAATTTCGGGGAGGCACCCTTGAAGGTCTTCTTGAGGGTTTGATCAGCCGTACAAGACTAACATGATAGGTATGGTTAGGCTACAAGCATAATAATAAACTGCCTTATTGGCCTAGTTTATTTGAATAGAACTGATTGCACAATTGACTCGCAGTCATATTGAACTCACTTATTTTATAGATACCTTATGGATAAAACAGAATTTCAGCAAAATCTGCTGATTAGATACTTAAATAATTCAATATTGAAAGAAAGATTCACATGAAACTTTTTCATTTTCGTGGTGCTCTCAATTATCTACTATTCAAATAAAGAGTTCGTTTGAAATCATCTAGAGTTCTGGAGATCCCAGTCAACAAACTTTAGAGGATTTCATAATGTGCCGGCCTATTTCTTCGAGCTCAATAGATTTTTCTGTCTCAAATTTGTTCAGTAAATGATAGAGATGAAGTGAAGAATTAGATCTCGTAACCAAATTGAGTTAGATGAATTTAAAAATGAGGCAAACAATTTTATCATTCTCTTCGACCTATTGTAACATTCAAATTCCAAGCTATCCTCCGGATCTCCTTTGCACTCTCCGATTGAAATTATTCCGTATAGTTGAAGACTATATGTAAAGAAACCTCCATCCCTATTCTCAATTGGATATTGGGCCTGGGGTGTTCGGTATCAGAGAATCGAAGAAAGGGAAGGAAATAGTCGGATTCGATGCATGCCGTTCTTGAGTCAGATCAGGGAGGGTTTGTTGAAAAATCGAGGAGAATATCTCGACTTCCTTCCAACACAATAGAATTCGGTTTCACAAATATTTCATTCGTTTGTGTTTTTATTGGAGTATTACTTAGTTTAGTAAAGTTTTTGTTGAGAATTCGATGACAATTCAATTTATGTTCAGGTAATGTATATGTTGTCTCGTATCTCCAATTACAAAAATAAACTCACATAGCTAAAGCTCTTTCCTGACATTTGTCCAAAGATATATGTGACAGGATATGGTGAATTTTAAGGCAATGAAAGCTGATGAACAATAAATGAATCCTCCTGGGGTCTTGGAAAAGAACCAGTTCAGCAATAGGAACTCAGAGATAAGAGATCCCTCAGAAGGAATAAACTCAGCAAACGAAAATAATGGTGTGATTTATTTTGGAGAAGAGTCCATATTATTATCGTTTGCTGACATTTTGCATTGAGCCTGAAATTGTTATTTCATATTCAATACCCAGAATCTCAAACAGTCAGTTTTGTAGTTACTTACATAAATATTGGAAGATATTTTTTCAATATTCTTCTTGTAATATCTGAGGTTTCTGAGGATTTCTTGAGGATTTGAATCATCATTTTATATTTCCATAAAAGATACTTCATATTTGCCCATTTGAACGTTTGTGAAGGACCAATATTAACTGAGATTGCTATTGAGTAAAGTATAAACAATCACCATGTACACTTGTAGTTCATTTCCATTCAGGGACAAAATTCTAAAATTACAGGCATTGTGCCGGAATGATTAAACGATCTGTTCGGGGAACGAGCGCTCGAAAAGAGTCAAAAAAACTTCAAAGGTAAAACGCTACTCATCAATAATAAGAGAATTTATTATACGAATATAGAGTTCAAATCAAAACCAAAAACTGATCTGATATAAGAATGAAATTTTTCTTTATTGTATTCTGTTTTGTGCATAAATAGATATCATATTGTTTCAAAAGAGGAAATTATAGCCAAGGACTTGAATATTTCAAAGAAAAAACAATTCTGAATTCAATTTTAAATTCAAAATGGGATATTTTTGGGTAGTAATGATATTTTTGAAGGTGCGTGAAACTGAACTGAAACAAAAACGAGATAGTCAGGAAATAGTTTCAAAATCATCCCCTCATCATCCAATTCAATTTCTACCATCCCCCGTACAAAACAGCCGACCCTTCTTCCCGTAGAGGCGGAAGGTAGAAATAAAAGAACCTAACAAATTGCTCTGGATAAGATAGTTGTCAGTTGCTGTGCACGCGTTCATCCCTGAAAATTAATGTTTGTGTAGTCACCGAGTCTCTCCTTTCCGGAAGTATCCCGACTTCTCCCAGTTGGCGTCGTCCTGCGAGAAGGACGCCCTCCGTCCTTGTCGCGTCTCTCTCTCTCTCTCTCTCTATTCTCTCTCCCGTCTCGGCCACGCGATTCTGCTGTATTGCGTAATCTTCGGAGCGCCTACTCGAATTCGGTTCGCACGTCCGAGAGAGAAGGAAGTTTGTTTGAAATCATCGACGATTAATTTTCCACCTTTGTCGTTCAGCGAAAAAGGATAAGCAATGAGTCGAAGTTCGAAGCTGAATCACTAAACGTCGGTATTTCTTTTTTTAATGAATTTCGGCATCGACTGCTGAAGTTATTAGCCACTTACGATTGGTAAATAATAACATAACATGGCCCCATCCTAATCTTACGACGTCTTCTCGAATCTCCATTTGTCATTAAACAGATTTGGAAAATTCACTTGGAAACATAGGATTTAGCGTACAAATCAGCAAGTCGCTCTGGCTCCAAATGTTTTCTGATCGCGGTTCGCGGACCGTCAAAACTCCAGAACAACACATCCTCACTACGCCTGTCAGCGGCCGTTCGCGAAGAACAGATTTTTATTTGATATGGCATCGCACTCATGTTTCTTCCACTGTTCCATTGGAGCCAGACGAAATTACAGATTTGTACGCTAAATCCGATATTTCCGAGTGAATTTTCCAAATCTGTATATTTCAGTATATGTATAGTCATATTGTCAACTAAATATCATTTTTACGCAATGACTCATTATAATTGTAACACGGAATTTCAATCTTTTGTTCACGTACGTTGTATTTTTGCTATATCAGCTATTTTGAAGGTAATGCGTAAAATTACGCCACATTTTCTATTAGAGATAAGACAATATACAATTTCTAAGGGGGTCTTATTCTTGTCATTTTTGCTCTAGATGATCCTGTTTAAGCAGTGATTTTGTATACCTACATACCTGGATTTCCAGCGGAAGGGCTATATCTATATAAGATTTCAATACCTTCGCGCTCATTTATATATTTTGTTGTTTCAGCATTATTATCTTTATCTAAAGTGAATATTCTGCATAATCATGACTCTTCTTGTGCTAAAATTCGATATATCCACCTACATTTACATAGAATAGAGCTCTGAAGCGCGAATAGTAGTAGTAAATACGGTAAATAATCGTGGTATCTATTACGTTTTAATCACACTATTTTCGAAAAAATTGCATCTTTATCTAGACACAATTATTATAATAGCGATATTTATTTTAAAAAAAGGAAAGTAAATACGATGAATAATCGTGATACTAAGAGGTTCTCATTTGTTATCTGAATGATTCAGTTAACTTTAGATTATATTGGTTGAAATAATACTTGAGAACCAGAACTAAAAAATATAAATATGGAAAAAAAGGACTCTAATTTAACATTCCACAGAGAAGTAAAAGGAGCAGTTAAGAAATTTTGGGTGCAAATTTTACCTGAAGATCAAAAAAAGAAAGCCGTTGAAATATTCCGAAAATATTTCGTACGAGATGAACCAATGTGTAAATCCATAAGTGAGTTTATCCCAAAAAAAATATCCAGAAAAGATAGGTATATGAAATTTATACGTTTCAATTAATGAAGTTGAAAATATTTGAATTGAAGTTTTAAAGTCAAATATAATAAACACTGCAAATAATACAATACAATGCATTACTATGTAGGTAGTTTTAACTGAAAAAAGATTACAAATCCAAAGATTTTGGTGATGAGTTTCTGATTTTTTCTGCGGATTTCGAAATTTTTATATTCATATAACTCTTTTTCTATATACATATCGTTGAAACATATCGCGTTGAAAGAAGCAATACTTAACCATATTGTGAAATTTGCAGTATTTTGCTCGGTGTTTTGTCACGTGATATAAATATTCTGTGATGAAAGTAGAAATAATAGAATATAGTGTGAAATCTCAATTGGCTTCCAAATAAAATTTCTGGCAATTTACAGATCTTATTGATGATAAGGAGTCCTTGGATTATTATATGAAGTTTTTGTGGTGCGCAATCAATCAGAATTCCTCTTTGGCTTGCTTTATCGAACTGGATGATGGACAAGAAGAAATGGTAGCAGTTAATGTTTGTTACCGAAATACCGCCTATAAAGAAATCATGGAAATGCCTGGGGTAGGTTCTGATACATAGCGCTTAATTCATCCTTAGAGCCTTTGGAAAGCACATAGCTATCTAGGTATAGGTATAGCAAAGGGTACAATTGGGCGCATGTCAATTCATTTTAATTATCCATTAGAACTTTTGTCTCAAACAGTTGTAGGCGTGTTTCTTTACTTATTTAGTGGATTTTTCTTATCGCCTACCGTCCCACCAAATTTTAAGTTATATACATATCTCTTGTAGAAGGGTCAAAGAGTAAGTCCTTATTCGTTGGTTAGGCGTTAGTCCAGCTCTTGGTTAGACACTATCCAATGAGCTTATTATTGCATTTCATCTATTCTCTATATACTATTACCTTCTATAGTGTGTAGTATAGGTACACCCCATATTCATTTAGCTCTTATTTGGCAACTGTTTATCATTTTCGGGATTATGTGCACAGGTGCGAAAATGCTTATTGTAAATTTGAAAATTGATTTCAATTGACGCGCAGCGTATATGTATAATTGGTTCATATCAAACGCTCAATTACTGTTGTATTTAGTTTAGGGATATTCCTGAAGGAATGAATAATATTTTCGAAATCCTGAAGTACATCATCACGCAGAAAGAGATTCCAAAGGAACTGGAGGTGGCAGAGTATTTGACATCTATAGGTTTGATTGTTATTCCAGAATACAGAGGGTTGAATATAGGACTTCAGGTTCTGTCTGCAAGGTTAGTGGTTTTCGTTTATCAAGCAGCATTATCATGAAAGTTAATTTTTTCAATTTTCCAGGAAAATGCTTTGTGAGAAAATGGGACTGAAGGTTTCTGTGACAACTTTTACGGCGCCAGAGTCTCAACGTTTGGCTGAAAAGGCAGGTTACAAGGATCTTGTTTCTTTAACTTACGACGATTTGCAGAAGATGAAGCCGTCTTCCATATTTCCGGACATCAATAAATACGCGAAACGTGTCAGACATATGTATATTTTATACGAATAATTTTTCTCCATTTTGAGGACCTAAAAATAATCTTGTGTTAGAGAAATGGATTTGATTATTGTCTTTAAACCTACCCGACAAAATTTAATTCATTGTTATTTCTCTTATCTTATTGCTAACCAAATTAATAATGAGCTTATTTCAATATTTCTCAGTTGAATCATTACTGAATATAAAAACAGAATGTAGATATTAGCTAATATAATAAGCTTCTTTGAATGAAGTGGATTAAAGGATATACCACCAAAGAGATAATAAAATGAAAGAAACTGCAATAAAATTCATTTGGTCAAAGTTTTCGTCACTATACAGTTTTTGTTGAGCGGAATTTTGTCGAAGTTGATTCAATAGGAATAAGAAAAGGAGAAAAATTTTGTTGGAAAACTATTTCAACTGTGCTGTAACTTATAGATGAGAGATTTTGAAATACTCTAAGGTAATGTAAGCAGTAAGCATACATAAGTATCTATATTTCTCTTGAAATTAGGACAAATCATGAACTATTCTGACCGCAACCTTCACCTACTTTTTTCATGAATAATTAAAGCAAATAAACACCCAAACTTTTTGGCCTTCGGAACGACTTTTCCACTCGACTTGTCGCTGTCAGTACACGTGACTACTCTGCACGTCACTGTCCCCCAATTGTCACAGCAGGAGCCACGAAAAACCGCAAAGGTTGTTTTGTCAACTACCCCAGATTAGCCAGTTAAGCCTCTTGATGGCTAATAGAAAAACCACACCCCCGCTGGTCTGTTGTAAAACAAAGGGGTTGTTGGTAATGACAGGGGTGCCAGTACTGCCAGTTCTCTTCTGCACTATCGATTCGTATGTACGATATTTGTTGAACACGTTTTACTAGTTAATCTGAAGATGGAACGAAGAAGAGTTCGAGTGAAATTGTTTGCATCGTAAAAAACTGAATTTCTTCTCGTGTCGATAAAGCTTCCATATATGACACGTAGCAGTAGGTAGGGTTATTATTCACGTAAAATAACACTTCTCCAAACTTGGCCGATTGATATTTCGCTTTCGGCGTCTTCAAATGATCTGGCAGTCATTATGACTGCGTTTACTTCTCCGAAAAGCCATTATCCATATGGGATTGGGATGATGCTGGGCAATTTGTTACTTTTCTATCCGATTTTCGTCACGATAGCCGTAGATGAGATGAGAGGAGTATCATCTTCACTTCCTTCTTGGTAGCTATATTTCAACTCGATTGTTTTTTTGTCAGTTGACGTGGATTACTGGGATTGTCTGGTTGAGGTTAGACGTCATTTCTCGACTAATTTGTTCGGTTCTGAATAAACTTTTCTATATATTAGGTAGTTGCCTGATTTCGCTGGAAGCATTTTAGAGATACACTATTTTATTACGTGGTTGTCTTACGACCGATAAGATCAACTGCAAGTGATGAATTCCAAATGCATTAGCATTTCCAGTAATGCTTCTATTCGAATCATATCACATATACCTTAGGGGGCATGGTAGAAGATCTTAGGGCTAGGTAGATCTGCGAATTGTGGTAGTTAATATGTAATTATATGATCTTCTCGATCTGTCTCGACCTAATAACCAACTGATTTTTTCAATTTCAGAATAAGTTTGATAATATTGTAGAGGAAGACCACCCACTTGTATAAAAGCATTTTAATTCCTAATTTTAGGCTGTTGCTATCAAGACATACCGTAAAAATTTAGTTATTTTAGTTCGAATGATATGAAGTCAAATCAACTTTTGTTATATGGAGACAACAATTTCGATATTTTTTGCTGGTTTTACTTTTTTCTTTGGCTTCTTCTAATTAAAGTGATTTTCTTTATAAAAAAATCTTGGATATTATAATTTCTTAGAAGATTACTTTGAAACGAAGAAATACATGATTCAATTTAAACCATTAGGTTTAGGTTAATTACTATTTTTCGGTAATTATGAGTTCTATAAGGATTCTTTTTAGATTATTTCAAGTGGTCAAAAGGTTCAAATATTTAACGACAAATTTCAATTAACAGAGACAAAAATTTTTATATCTTTTGCCGCTTTTTCTGTTTCATTGGGTACTTCGAATAATATGAATTTTGGACAATAATAACAATTTTGGATATATGTAATGAAGATGTAATGAAGATGACTGCAATAGATACAAGGGAATACATGAATAACTAATTTTCTATGAGACACAGGGAAAATTGCAGATTAATTTTTGTTTAGATTCTGAGCTGATACCTAATTCAAGATTCAGATATCTTATTCAAATTTCACAAAAGCTTTTTGCACCAATTACTCAATTTTGGATTATTTGGCTTCATCCTGAGAACGGCAGAATGCATCTATAGTGGGAAATCTCATGGAAATTAAAATATATATTGTTTTTTTGATAATATTTGTCATCAAAAAATCGTATGTAATGATATTTTCTTAGAATTCCGGCTAATATCATAGTCTTTCATCTAAGCTTAACTGAACATCCAGTAGACTAGATAGTTTTTCAAATAGAAAGTAGAAATCCATGAATGACTAAAAATGGAATTGTTTCAGAAAGGCACTAAGAGAAATTTGGAAAAAGTTATCAAAATGCCACTTTGGCATTTAGACATTAGAATTAACTCAAATAAAATGAACATGTTAAAAATGATTCTCCATGAATAGGCCATCATATGAAACATGGAAATGATTCAATCGAAGATGTAGAATTCCAGATCTAATAAACTTAACAAGATTTCTGTTGCCGAAAAAGAGTGATTCTAGCAATATTCATCTAAATTTTCAGCAGGAGAACAGAAATCACTCTGGCAAACACATAAAACTCTATTCTTGTTGCTAGCCATCGAACACTTCCAGATAGACAAAACCCCTCCGACACTAAAATGAAACATGAGAACGAAGCAGTTTCCGGCCCCTCAAGAAAATGAAAATTCTCCTGCCCCCATAACTCATTCCTGCCGTCCACCGCCCCCTGTTCGTTCACTAGAAATCGTCCATTTGTAAGCGAGGACCCCGGTCCGCCGCCAACGTTTACTACATCGGTCTTTCTACAAGATGTCTTCCTTCCCCCTGTCTATTTCCTGCTCCCCTGAGATGGGGTGGAAGTACGCCGCCCCCGGCAAAGGGAGGGGGTGACGCGATCCCGTGTGTTGTGTGTGTGGAGTCACCCGATGGTTTCTTTTAATAAAACTACACTATTGAATATCACGAAACAATTTTGACTACACGTGTAACACGGTAGAAAATATTTTCGTAAGGTATTTGACATTTCCATATGTGAATGTGTCGATGGTACAAACCATAGAACAAAGAGCAGTTTATAGAAATACTACTCTAAATAATTTGTAAAAGATTCTGGTCTCTGGAAATATAATTCTGTTGATCAGTGTATTTTTTTATTACTTTTGAGCTTTATTATTGACATAACTGTTTATTCTGTAATTGGTCAGAAAACCGAATATGCCGACAAGATAAATTCTCTGACAGTTAATATTGACAGTTATCCGTAAATGCATCCAATTCAGAAATTCATAACAGTTGTTATGAAACTTATTTCTTCTCCGATTGATTTTGTAGACACATATCAATCAGCAAAGTATTACTTTTCCTACCTAGACAGCAAAGTGACTATTTTCAATGCGAATGAAACATTCGACATTTTCTGACAATCTATATTTTTTGACACTTTCCTTATTATGGAGGAGTAAGTATTTCTAAGTCGCTATCACAGTGTATAATTATCAGATATTTCAAAAGTTGTCAAACTAAAATTATTATGACATATACATTCCCATAGCAACCAATCATTCCAACAATTGCGATTTCTATCAAATTTCGTTTTAATTTATCACTACAGAAGAAATAAAAACATCATGAGAATTATAATAATTTTCAAATACAATATTCTATAATACATATATCATTATGAATAATCGAAGAAAAAATCAAATTGTTCAACTCGGCAGCAAAGTAGATTCAGCCTTGGCTGAATTCCTAGCCTCGCTACGCTCGGCTATGAACTATCAGCCGCGACAACCAATCTACTACTTTGCTGAAGTTGAGATAACTTTTTTTCTGCCTAGTAAAACAAATAAATATTGTCGATCATCTGTTTCAAATGTCACTCAAATATAAAACTTTCTTAATACTTCTTTCAAGTTGGATACCGTTTTCTATTTCGAAGATGCTGAAATATTGCATATGACATACCGACAAATTTTGGAATTATATATGTCTGACCCGTGAAGGATAATTGGCACTCAAAATATTCTCTTGTTGCATTAATTCTCGTTACATCATTTTCGGATATGGTGGAATGTCGACGAAGTTCTTGTTATTTGATTTATGGTATCAACAACTTCGTCTTCAATCTACTTAATGAGATTTTCAACTTTTAGGTTTGAGATTAATTATAAATTACTCCTGTTCTTCTTCGATGATGACATAAAACATTCGTAGGAGTTAAATGAATGATAATATAAAGTAAGATTTGGAAAATTGTTTCGAATGAAATAATTCATTGTCCTTGAATCCACCAATTATACTTTGGTATAGCATAGAGTAACTATTGTTCTTGAGGTTTATAAACAGGTATCATGATAATAATACTGAATAATAGTTATTGCATTCATATATATTCATATAGTTTCATGAATTAACAAAAAAGTATCATATAAAACTTACCTGTCTATTATCACAGGGTCTGAGGGAGTTTCGTTTCTATTTCCACAACTTTTCTTGTCACAGCACCGACTGAAATAAAAAATTATTGTTATTATCTTAAAATTTAAAATAAACTCAAATGGTCATTTGCTTGGTTTTCAATGAGCAGTGCAATAAGAATGTCATAGTCCAGAGATAAAAACGAATATTGAACTCGGCATTTTAAATGAAAATATTAAAAGCCAATTTTTTATTCACCCAGAATCTTTCGATTATGTACAATTTTTTCTCCAGTTAGAAACTTAAAGAAAAATACCCAAAAGTGATTTCAGAAGAACTAGTTCGTATGAACAAAGATTGATTTGCTTGGTTCTCAATAAGCAGTGCATTAAAACTGTCTCAGTCCAGAGATGAACAAGGGACTTCGATAGTTTGAATGAAAAACTTTGTTCGCCAATATTTTTATATTGAAAATTTTGGATTTTTCGAAAGAAACTTTTTCTGCAGAAATATTGGAAAGAATGTGAGTCCTCTTCGCTACCATTTTTTCATAAGAATCCCATTAATTCATGAACCGTTGAGTTTTTACCCAATGTGTGCAACTAATGCAATAATATGTGTACTGTTGTGCCATTTGAAATAAGGCACTTGTAGTCTGTTTCCGGTTTAACCGGATGTAATAGAGATCTGAAAATACTTTAGGGAGAAAGACCATTATGATTAGTTATCCGTAAATGTCTAATAGGCCATCGCGGTGAATCACCCTGTATTTATTAAAAAAATTACAGTCTTTATTTTGAATTCTTATTGATATACCATCCTGTATGTTTCATTGAAACTAATCTAAAACAATGGTCTAACACTGAAAAATGCAAAGAAAATCTACACGTCTATTTGCAGACCATAACTTGAATATGCACATCCAATTCTGATCAACTGTAGAAACCCAGCTATTAAAAACTTGGAAGTAGCAGAGAGGACAGCTCTCAGAAGTATCAGTCGTTTGAGACACCCCAGGAATAGACTATATAACCCACCCAACCATTTGCTGTACACTTTAACGAACATCGAACCTATATCAAGCAGATTGCAAAAATTAAACAAGAGATTCTACAGCAGACTACAAAACATGGTAGATACATTGCGTCTTTATCATGATGAGGAGCACGTCAGAAAGAAAAGGAAATTCCCCGCAGCAACACTTATCCAAAGTATCAAAAGAGTTTATAATATGATCATTTGAATACTATTATTATTGTTGTTGTTATATATATGTTTTTTTTTATGAATAGAATATGGTATATGTTAATTGTACTGAGCTAAAGGACCTAAGGTCGATGGTTCTTGGCTTTGAGTCAATAAAGACATATTTTCTCTCTCTCTCTCTCTCTAAGACAATTTTTCTCCACTTTCCTCAAAATTCCCTTCATCCTACCCCCCTCTTACAGCAAACCAAAATTCAACAACATCCACGAAAAAAAAACCAAGAATAAGATTAATAAACCAAACCGAACAAAGTAGCGGTGTAACTACACGGTTACCCGGTAACTCGAAACCTGCACGAAGTTTTCCCCCGTGATGAATGGAAATAGTCCACGATGACGTCAACATGCCCGGACCTGCATCGGCATAGCCAGGGTCTTAGGCATCCCAAGGGGACGCCATCTTTCCCATTCTCCCTTGCCTTAACATAGTGAGCATCGCTCTCATTCGCCAATCTCTACCCCTCATCATTGTACATTTCCATCACCGGAAGCTTTTCCTCCGTTTTTCCGTGTATGGATTTTATTCCTACGCTGAAGGACGTTGGGGAACGTTTGTATCAATCGAAATCGGAGAATTTTTCAACGAATAAGAATATGAGGATTTTTGAACTGTGCTTTGTAACATTGATTCAACCTATAATTCACTCTATGAATCATCAAAATTGGATTTGAATTATTGTTTGAAGCTCATTACGAATTTACTATTTAGTATCGTTCATAATTCTTTATGTGTAGAAAAAATGTGAGATTCAGAGACGTAGTCCCTGGTTCAAAAATAGATGGAGCTCCTCAATAAACGTAGAGTTTTTTTCAAGTCGAAATATAAATATTTCAAAGATGAAAAGTCACTTCATCATAACTTTATCATCTTGCAAAGCAGGGAACAGCAAAGCTACTTACTTAAAGTACGTTCGAGAGTTTCTTGCATGAGATTTTACACAGCTTTCTCTTTTATGGATATTACTGATATTAGCAATAAATAATGCAATCGAAGACTGGCTCACAGTATTCCTTAAATAATTTTTTATCATTTTGGAATTACTGAATGATCTTTCAGATTCTACAGAGATGTCAGGAATTGTATGAAACAGTAACAACGTAAATATTTCTGTTAGGTTGCACCATTTTGTATTTCGGCATTATTTTTGAACAATATTCATGCTTAGCCATGCCTCATTTGATTGTGGTAGAAAAAGTTTTTAGATTTTGAGAAATTGATGAGAAAAGTTCAATTATTATAATCTGAATTACTGTAATGCAGATTCCCAGATATGCTCTCATTTCAGTCTTGGATTCAACACAACAAGACCTTGTTGAGCACCCTGATAGATAGAAAAACATTCCACCGATTTCACATCGATATTAAACATTTTTCACGAAAAAAGGCGGTAGCAAACTTAAAATGTTGTGATGAGAAATGTTTCTCTAGTCGATTTTTTTTTAGTAGGTATCCTGGAATTCGAATAGGTACTGTTCTCCCTTATAAAAGTTTACCCAAAAAACATTCAAAATATGTAGTATGGTGTTGCTTTCAGTTAGTTCAAACGGAGTTTGCTGGTCAGCGTTTGCTGCCCCCTTAATTTGGGATCTGTTTGCACTGCACCCATTTACACCTGTGTAGATGCGCCGCTGGTGAGGTTATGCGAGGGGGAAGTAAATTCGCTGGCTGAGAGAATGTGAACAGTATGCATAATACGAAGCGATAAAGTGAGTAAATTTCGGAGCCAACTGTGTTGTTGAGATCATTTATAAAGACCTCGAATTTGGACATCATTGATGCAGAGAATGGCCAATTTCTGATTCTGCCGTTGTTGTGACAAAAGTGCTTTGAACTAGATACAACATAGAACAAAATCTTACGATCTCATTTTTACGATTTTTTGTTATTTTATTTCGCTTTTGAATTGTGATTAGGAATAAAATGTGGTAGCCAAAAGAGTCAGTTCTAATTTGTTATAATACGGTGGATTAATTGAATTAAATAGGGATATAAATGACCCAAGATGACTCAAGATGTTCCACTGAATTTGTACAATGGAGGCGTTTAATGTTTTTCACATGTTTTTATCATTTCAAATTGATTTAGAAGTACCTACTGATTTTTAACGGTTGAATAACAGAATGTGAGAAATATCTTGTTATAGACTCACAATCATTTTCAACTTGAAAAATTTCGAAAAAATAAATAAATGAATTCAATATTTCAAATATATAATTATGAAATCATCTCTATGAAGTAGAATAGATCAAATATTGCCTAACATGCTCAGTCAAAACGATCCTTTGAGTTGTGTGTGGAAGTGTAAGTACAAACAGCGTATAGAAACGAAACGTTAACGTTTTGAACTGAAAACAATTAGGTATTTCTCTTTAAATTTCTCAAACTCTAGGGTTGGTAGTCATTCATCTATTTAATGAGTATTAGAAATTCATATGAAAAAAAATTTTCAGTTATAACTAATTTTTCTCATGAGTATTATGCGAAAAGCTTTTATTGGACATACCTGCACATTATTTCATGGGTCAACAATACTCGACACATCTCTGGGTTTTTGTCTTGTCCTTCATAGATGATTGCCTGCAAAGAAAAAAATTATATGATCATTTCTGAATTAATTCTTTTTGTTCTATAATATACAATTTCTCAATCAGAAAGTGAAAGGGATGTTCATATTCAACTATAAACTATCTATGAATTAATCAATAATAGCTGCAGACTGCAGTAAATAGCTTCTTCTATTTATTGATGGTGGATGTACAGCGCAGTGTTGAAATGACAGCAATTTTTGATAAAGCTCATTGCAATAAGAACCTTCTGGCATAATTGATACTGTCTGCCAGGGAGAGAATCAGAACGTTAAACTACCATTTATTGTTGGGTCTTATATGTTAGTGACGAAATATCAATAGAATTTATAGGTTACTACATGTAAGTCTCTTGAGTTTCCATCTAGGCTTAATGTTATTCTGGCAATTTGTTGTCTTCCTTCATCTATACCTCTTTATTTGAAGGATGACTAAAAATTTAAAAGTTATGTTCAACATGTATTTCTGACATAATGTCGAGTTATTTGCACCCAGTTGGAGGAACGTTCATTAGAATTTAATGTCGACATTAAAATTTGAATCCTTCAGTATGAGGAGCCTATTGGCTACCTGCACCGTTTAATGAAGGTTTAGAATTTTAATGAGACATTAAATTTTTATGAACGTTCTTGCAACTGTGTGTAAGTCATGTTTCAGTAGTGATTCTATTGCTTGACTGTATTCATAAAATCTATGGAAAATTTCGGTATGATTATTAGACACATTTCAAATGTAATTCAGTTGTTTAGTGTTCTTGATCAATACAAATGTATCATTGACATCTCTTCACTTCCTCGTCAATTTCAGATAATCGCAACGACCGAATCTCCACGTCATCAACATAGAAATGACCAACCTGTTCGACCCTAGCATTACTCCTAAGGCCATAGATTGCCTCCGCATTACCCATACTGCTGTAACCGGTACGGACGAAGAATTAATGGTGTCTTTACATAAGAACACATGTTGCACGGTATCTCCCTAATCCCCCCTTGAGCCCCCAACAAAACAAACTTGGGGTCCTCCCTTTATATATTCAATTAAACAAAAATCTATCAACTGTTCTAAACCTAAGTCCACCTAATCCAGGGACTAGTGACTCCGGTGGGTAGCCCAAATCCCTCTCAAATGGATGGCTCGGTCGGTGCAACGACACATCCCTGGCTTTCGACCGGCTGGGCAGGGGTGAATCGGCAAGACTTAGGGGATCAGGGTGATTTTTCTCATTTAATTTCCAGTCAGAGGAAAAAATCCACCTGATGACATATTTATTGAAAGGCGTGGTTTAGGTGCGTTTTGATCGAATTTGGATCGATGATGGATAGCTACACAAAGGAATATTTCGAATTATATTCATAAAAATAATGTCTTCTTTTCTGGAAACTCCTTTTGAAAGACAAAACTGCATTTTGTGTTCATTGCATTATCAGAACCAGTGTTTTGCAGATATGTGTTTCGAACTGCGTATTTATAACTGAAATAATAACTCCAAGCTTTCTACGAAATTTCGTGTTGATCTCTTCATCAGAACCCTAAAAAATTCAAGCAGAATATTAAAAAAAATTATAATAATATTTTAGTGGCAACAGATCCGACCATATAGTAATAAACATAGGTAGAGAGAGTATACGCAATTTTCACGTATCCCCAAGAAAGTAAGATGTTAGATGACGTTGTCAGATTGAGATATATTTCAAAATCCCCAATTTAACGTAGGCTTACAACTATGCTTCCGCCGTTTTTTCCGGAATTCGAGTCTTTATTGTGAAAAACTGATTATACATGTATGATCCAAAGTATTGTCTATCGCTGGCCACTACTTTCTCCCATCTTTCGGGCAGCGTACGAATCTTTTGAAGAGATCCAAGAATCGATTCAATTTTGTACTTCTTCATAAGACCAGAAGTAATGGTCAGCTAGGCCGTTTTTCATTGATCGAAACAGGTGATTGTCCGAGGGAGCAACGTCTGGAGAATCCTCAGAGGATGAGGTAGGACTTCACATTTCAACGTTTCCAAGTATGTCTTGACCACTTTCGCAACATGGGGTCCAGCATTGTCATGATTTCCTGTTATTGTTTCAGTCGGTTTTAAAAACTCATAATACACTACGCCAAGCTGCTCCCACTAAATACTGAGCATGACCTTGGAACCAGGAATATTGGGTTTAGCCGTCGACGTGGAAGCATGGTCGGGATATCCCCATGATTTTCTGCGCTTGGGATTATCGTAATTCTTCTCATTTTTCGTATCCAGTCTCAATAAGATTCAGAAATCCCTTCAGTCTTTGCCTCGCAAGTAGCGGTTTACTAGCAAACAAACAAAGATAGAAAGATTCGTTTTCGCTTCCGAAATCTGAATGAAACTTATAGAACCGCTTTGCTTGCAAAGTTTTTTCTCATCAAATGGAGAAAAGAAGTGGTATAGCACTAGCGGTGACATCTATATACGAAGCCTAAAACTAATTGAGTGACGTGTCATTTGATTCTTTCGAGTCAAAAAATAATTAACCTTGGATATGATTCGCAGTACTTTTTTACTTAGTCAAAGTATCGACCTTCCAGAAGTAACACTCGCAATTTGATGCGCATTTTCAAATATAATATTTCCTGACGAATCAAAGGCAAGGCTAAGTCATAATAAAATGAAGCCAAACAACAGAAACATTCGTAGAATTTTGTTTGTTAACGTTTTCCTCTAATATGTAGTTATGTATTAGGTATTACAATTGATTGTTCCTTCATATGAATGAAACAAATGGTTCATTATACAAAAGCACGATCTGTCACTGAGCTCCAGATATATAAACAACAATCTTCGTAAACCATACTCTATTTCATATAGGAATTTTCACGATTGAATTAAAAGATGATTTATCTAGCCCTAACTTTGTTATTGTTGAATTCATCCTCGATGACTTCGGGTTTTCTATGGGTGAGTTGAACTTATTGCTACCAATTCTTATATTCTTCGTAGTATATCATACAACATAATACAATGGTTCTCAGTAATCCTTATTCATCAATAATTTGAATTTCCACAAACTTCAAATAGCTTTCTGGAATAAAATAATTATATTCTCTATTGGGCTCAAATTATCCGACAATTGAAAAAGAATGTTTCAACTCAAATGTTAAAAAGTATTACCTTAATGTAAAAATAGCGTTGTTGCCTATTCTTAATATCTCAGGTTGAAATCGAACTATTCTTTCGACTATTATACTTGATAATTTCATCTTCACACAGGTGAATGAATTGTTGAAAATTGAATTCATTGCAACTCATTTTTTCTTTCCAGAGTGATAGTGATTGCGAAGATTACTGTTCGGACGAAGATGGTTTAGACTGGTTTACACAAACAATGTGCGACTGGTTTTGCTGTGACGTTGAAGAAACAACAATCACAACTGAAGCCTCAACGACTGCTGCTACTACTACTGAGGGTGGTACGACTGCTGCTTCTACTACTGGGGCTAGTACTACTGCCGCTACTGCTACTGAGGCTAGTACTACTGCCGCTACTGCTACTGAGGCTAGTATCACTGCTACTACTTCTGCCGAGGGTAGTACCACTGCTGGTAGTGCTACTGAGGGTAGTACAACTGCACCTGCTACTGAGGCTAGTACTACTGCTTAGCTAAAATAATATTCTAGCATGAAACATTTAATATCATGTGAATGTAGATGTATTAAATTTTTTGTGAGTACGGCATGTTTGATGAGGCATCAATGCTTCGTTTATTAATTATTACTAGCTGTACTATTCGAAATAATTTCAGTCACTTCCATACTTTTCCTTTGTTCGCTGCATTCCCTTGTTTTTTTTCAATATTCTGTTACAATCAAGCTTGAACATTTAATATCATTTCACATCTGATAATGTTAAAGTTCAATAAAACCGTTAAAGAAAGATATTCTGCAATTTTAAAATTCCCTCAAACAACCAACTTCTGTTTCCAGTGTGGGGACCAAATAGCTTCGACAAGCTGGTCTAACATACCCAAGCAGGAGTTAGAGGCTAACAAGAGATAAAATAACCAACATAATCCACTTATGCGAGGGCTATTGTGGGGGAGTTATCTGCCTTATTAAAATCGGAAATCTGCACTCCTCCTAGAAAATGCCCAGAGGATATTAATGTGACGAGGGTGACATTTAGTTGAACATATGGGATCATCTTCGTTGGAATGAATTTCCTTCAGGCATTAATTGTCATGTTCAACATAAAAGAAGGATTTCGGAGATTCGAAAACCTGAACATTGACAAAATGATCTATGTTGACCGTTTTTGGAATTGAATCAAGTGCACGAAGCAGTTATTCATCTACCAGTGATGTTATCTCTCTGGTTTAAGAATGAACACGTCTCAGGAGTACAGTCATAGCCTTCCATTAGAAGTATGTTGCCTGATCAACCGTCCCCAAAGACAGATCCCTGCATCAGAGACCTCAAGGGGTTATAGTTGAGATCGTATTATCACCCCACCTTGGAGAATAAATCCTCCTACACGTGGAGCTGGGTGGATACCAGATTTCCTCACGGGACAGTGGAACGGATACCCAGAAGACTTGTTAGAACGTTCCCATGGGAATTTTATTGTTCTCAAAGTAGCAGAAACGACGTCCTCGAAGGCTTCACTGATATCAATCTTCAAGACCCAATTGTGATCGGGTCTATGGTGGAAATAGTTACTCAACTGAGAATTCATTGAGTTCAAAGGAAGTAGGGCATAAATGTAGTATTGAGACCAGTTGGCTGTAGCGTCAGATACAGCTGGCGCAAGCAATACTATATTCACATGCATTTCCCTATTTACATGGATATATAGCTCCAAAAATAAGCGTGTCGTTGATGGAGGTTCGAATATGCTGTGACGATTCATGAACTTTTGAATTTTACATTAGTTATCACCAGATTACATCATCTAGCTGCAGGCAGAGCAAATTTGATCTGTTTCGAATGGGGCAGCGTTGGCGAATTTTGTTTCCGGTTATAGCCTGGTCATAATCCAGAGATATCAGAGAGTAGGAGGTTGATTATTTGGTGGACGGTATTTAAACTTGTTCGTATTCGGTTTATAAATAGTCCATTCGGTGATAATGATAATAAAAATAACACTTCTTCATTTCAAATGAGGTTTATAAAAAAGGTGCTCACCTGAATTTGAATAGTGGCTAAATACAATATGGTGGTAAACTTTCTAACCTGTCATTGAAGGAATTACTCAGTTATAAGGCTCTACTAATAATCAAAGATTTCACATCGTTTTAGAATGTCTTATAATCTAAAAAAAAATTAATTTTGTGTTCTTGTATCATAATTATTAATGGTATTATGTTGAATAAATCTCTTTATGTGATAATACATCATATTCGTACAGGTACTAACAACGAATTGTTATTTTGTTAAATCAATTATTTACAAGTTTAATTACACTTCCGCTTTAACCTAGTTCTTATCGTTTTATTTTGTATAAAAATTTCTTCTAAATATCTTTCAATTTCCCAAAAAATAACCCCTCAGTTAAGTTCAGATTCAAAATTTGTTTAATATATCATCTTCAGGTATTTAGGCATTTTTTATATATTCTAATAACGAAATCCATCTCAATTTTCACAAAGTAATGTGACGACAAAAAGCAATAAGACATAATGTCTGTGTCTAGCCGAAATTTTCGTCACAATAGTAAATATAAATGTACCTGCATTAGTGTAACAATGGTCTTTCGTGGTACTTGTGCATACAACTTTCTCATTCATAAGGTTCTAAGAGAGATACAATAGAGAATATATTTCCCCTACCCTAATTATTGTGCAGGTACCATGATACTATTGCGCAGGCATAAAACTCAGAGAATAAGAAAAGGAAGAAGAAATTCACGGTGTACAATATGATTTGATGTTTGTATATGTCACAGTTCACAGAAAAGGAGAGTTCAGTTGAGAGGTAACGAGGTGATGACCAGTTGAGTAGTAGAGTCTTTCCAAGAGCTGTACCACAATAAAGTTTTCGTCATAAGTGTTTGAAAACGCTATACCCCAAAGTTATATAATTTCGTGAAAATTAAGTTTAACTTTTAACATAAGTTACGACGTTTCTACATCAATGTTGCCACCTTCAGAAACAGCTCTAAACTAACTTCACAAAGATCTAATTTCATACAAATTGACAAACTAAAATTGGCCTTCCTTGCCAAATTTGCGATAACTTTCAAGAATTATTGTTGCATCGAATGAATACTTTGTCGACAAACAATATGAAAAAACTAGATTAAAAAATGCAAGCATTTAAAACTTAATTTAGTGCACTAAATGATAAAGTACATAATATACGTAGATATAGGCATATAAATAAAGCACGATGGAAATTTTCTCGCCCTTGGAATTGGTCTGTTCGAGATTTCACCTTGCAGTAACCCAGGAAAATCCTCTACCTGGCTCCATGCATAATTCAATTTAATTATGAGGCGTCGAAAATTCCGCTCAGATTGGGAGGAAAAAACAAGTCGGAAAATTCGGATAACTGGCGAGACTACGTTTATCGGTAGGTACATCTTCCCGGAGTCACTTAAGTGGTGGAACAACACGTTGAACACTAATTTTATTTACCTTCTTGCCTGTGCCGTTGAACCTTTTTAGGTAAAAGCGGCGTTTAACGTGATTATTTTCGTTTTGGAGGGGGAACATCGGAAAACGATCGACAAAGGAGGAAATTCTGCCTACTTCAAGTTCCTATGATTTTTTATCGAGAATTTGGGTGGAGGAAAGGCTCTTAACAATTTTTTTAATTGAAAATTTGCAATCCGAAAAATGAATTTTTTCTGTAATTTATAATTGAAAAATACATACCCTGAGAAATTCAAGTTGTCAAGGTAAGTTTAAAAATCTATAGGTACGGTATTTTTGTGGTATATATTAAAATCTGGTTTAGTTCGTTATTACCCACAAATTAAAGGTTTTCCAATAGCAATGATACAGTTTGAAATTATTATAATGGTGTTGTGACTCGGGAGACGGCGTTATGGGTGTTGCGCCATACTCTACTTTTGCCCCGGCGGATTTATAGGGATCGCCGCGTTTCAGCAGAGTCACCTCTCCACGATGGTGTTAGAGGGTGTCTAAGGCAGAGGTCGATTGGATTGAAGAGCAATCTCGGGACGAAACATAATCCTGAGGGATCTTTGCTCGAGGACGTCCCGCCAAAATGGCAATACTTATATCAATTTTTGACATTTTTATGTCCATTTGTGTTCAATAGTTAATGCCATTAGATCATGGAAAGATTAAGATTCAGGAACATTCAAAAATTATTAAATTGTGTTATTCCAGTCAATGTTCATTTATGAATAATGAAAAATTCATAATTATTAGGAGTAGAAATGTTTTTTGTAGTGAGACTGAAATTTAAGTGGAGCCATTTATCTTTGAAGAAATGAAATATAAATTATTTTCGGAAAACAGGTTTTTTGTTCGATTGTTTATAATGATTCATGTAGGATATTTTATTTGCAAATCATTACAATTCCCACAATATTTTTATTTTTCTTGTAGTGATAAATTGAAACGAAATTTGATAGAAATCGGAATTTTTGGAATTGTTGGTTGCTATGCTTATGTCCATAATAATTTTAGTTTGACAACTTATGAAATATCTTTTGGCAAAAAATATTGATTGTCAGATAATGTCGAATGATTATACATAGAGAATAATAATTTTACTGACTAAAGAGGAATGTCGTTACTTTGCTACCTAGACAGCAAAGTCTTCATTTTGCTGCCTAGGCAGGAAAAATAATACTTTGCTGTTTAATATGTATCTGCTAAATTAATATTTGCTATCAATCAGACAAAACAATTTTTTTTTCATGAATAAAGGGTTTTTCACATGAATTGATGATTTTCAATCAGAAAACGACGTACATGATCTAGATTCTTCTATTTTTTTTCAATATATTTCAGTAGGAGAACTTTTAAGAAAAAAAGTGTTCTTATATTCCATTTCCTAAACAATTTCCATATTTTTTGAAAGTCTGCATATTTCCTTCACAGACACAAAATTCATCTTAACAAAACGAAATCAAATTAATCCTCAACGAATCAAAAGGTCTCTCATCCCCAATCCCGAAGACATCCTTTATCCCAAACCCGAATTTAAGGAACAGAGGAATCAGGCCAGATCACCCCAAAATATAAGGGCCGGCGTCGGGTTGGTATACCCCCTCCACTATACCCCTCGCGAAGCCGTTGCGGCTGAAATAATAATTTTCCTTGGGAAATTCGAGTTTTATGGTTTAATGCAGTGGCCCCATACCCAATTATCGCAGATTTATCGCAGCAGAACTAATTCAGGACGGGGATCCAGAGGGCGTTGGAGGTGGAGTCAGGTGGGGAAGGACTAATTTCGCACTTTACTAAGGAGGGTAATTCCTTTGCAGCCTCTCTATACCGTACCGTATTTCGTTATTATTTATTTTGTCAGTAGACCGGGTTTAGGGACTTATCGGAAATTATTTATCACGGAGATGTTCCAAGGAGGTTGAGGGATCTTTCGGGAGGGGTGTGATTCATGGGAATCTGGAGGGATAGGTCAGACAGCGAGCAGAGAGTTGGTATGATCATGATCGGACGAAATAAAATTTATTATTGTAGGAAAATCTTCTCAGAATGGATTACAAGATGCATTTTGCTATTTTTCAGAGAAAACCTCATGAAAATGAGTTTCTAAAATTCATTTTATCTCTTGAAAAAACTCATTGATTGACGGCAGCAGAGTATATTGACTGCTTTGAATTCCTAACCTCGCTACGTTCTGCTATGAACATAGCCGAAAGAATCCATCTACTACTTTGTTTTCTGTTCGTGATGTTCCCGACCTATCCTTTTGAAAGCGTACAATTGCTCTGAATTTGCATAGCATTCATCATCACTACATCGAATTTTGATCAATATTCTAAAGCTGCACCCCTATAAAACTCAATTGATGCAAGAAATGAAACCCCAATATGCCATTCAGATGCAAATAAGTCTCTAGGAGAGATGGAATTCATTGCGCCTATGGATTTTTACCTGTTGGGTTTTCTCGAATATTCCCATCAAATGGGAACCATCTCGGAGCATACTTGCCAAGCTGTCATCAGAAATTTTAGTGTTGGATTGAATGAATGTCGTGATCACGAGGGTAGACATTTGGATGATATTATTTATAAAAAATTAATTCCCACATGCTGTATTTTCATAATTAATAAGAAATTTTCCAACAAAAGGAGGAGTTGAAGTTATTTAAATTCTTACAATTTGAAACCATAACAAACATAGCCAACCCGTATCCGGTTATATGTTGAAGTCAGTAATCAGGATAAGTCATCTTTCAAAACTTATGTGAGGTTGATGTCAGTTTGACAAACATTAGAGTGGCTACCGATTATGGAACGGGGTGGGATTACAATTTCAAATACAAATTATTTTAATACAGGATTGACCAAAGACTCAACTACAAAATTTTTGAGATTTATGTATTAGTATTGCACAATATATGTAGTGTATGACCTTCAGTGCTATGTTGTCATGTGCATTAATTGCACAAATAAATGAATTATAATAAAAATTAGCTAAAGGTGCCTATAATATGAACGCTATAAATATCAAATAACTAATACAATAACAGCTCCTAAAATTGACACAGTCCAAAAAGTTCCGATCAACAACGTTAAACGTCATTTTGCTTGAGCACCTAACAGAATTAGATTCAACACAATGGACGTCGGTTCACCCCCTTCCTCTGGAAGCGGTTGCTGCAATGCGAGATGAGGAATAAACACACAGTTTGGAAAGTTTGTCGAGGCTGATAGAGTGCTTTCTCGGATTGAGGACCTGGATTATGCCGCGATTAACAGATGAAGTTATCCGTTTCTGTGTTGTTCGCGCGTTTCCGAGGTTCGTCATATCGTCGGCGAGATGGACTTATGATTTATAATCATAATGTATCACTGAAATTATAACACTAGTTTCAGCAGGATCCTCTAAAACCTAAAGATTTTATTTGCTTTTAATGATTCTCAACTTCTTGGTTTATTATAACGGTGGAGGTTTGGGTTGCTCAACAACTCCTAACTTTTGCCTTGATCTTTCACCTGACGTTTCGCATATTGCTATTTTCTACTATCTACGACCTGGATACCTCTGAAAATGGTTACCGCAGGCGTAAAAGAACAGTCAGGTGAAAAACCGATTAGACCACGGCTTAGGAGACGTAGATTTCCAATTCTCGGTCAAATGTTCACATATCCGGTGTTTGCCGTCCAGTCTACTGAAGTCTTGTACTGAAAGTTTTGTGATGACTTTCGGTGAACGAATTCAAAATTTCCTTCACCGACATACATTTCAGACTACTTTGAATAACTCTAATTTAATGTATATCTAAGGGTCTGGTTCCTCATATTCTTGTAAATTAGATTAGATTTAATGGAGTTCCATTGCACTAGGACCTAATGTACAGCTCGCCTTCCAGTTACAGAGTTTTAATGAATTCCGGAATCTCTAATGGCTTCAAGAAGGCTACTTCTTCACTTCTAAAAGTTTCTTGTCCAAAGCAATTTATGCGATGGCTAGTGATTATGAAGCATTCTATCACCAGGTGATTTGGAGTTTCTTCCTGTTACCACAGAATCTCCATTTTCTGCTAGACCCATTCTCATGAGGTGTTTCCTGAGTCTACAATGCACTGTAAGGAATCAAGTGAGGAGCATATTCCTTCTAAGATCCAGATAACTTCTTAGATCTTGTATTGGAATGATCCAAACCAGGATTATTATTGTAACAGTGTTTCAGCATTGGGAGAATAAAAAATTCTATTGACAACACCGAATCGAATAATCATTGGTAGTATCCTCTCTAAAATTCCTTTAATCGAATGAGCCATGTGACATATCAAGGACTTTTTGTTTAACTCTGTAACCACGTGATTCTCTTGATTTTGACAAGAAAAACAATTATTTTTTCAAATTGATTTATATAACGAAGTTAAGACAGAGATTGATGAAAGTTATGCTGGTCATATCTTCTACTGTTGTTCCTATTATAAGAATACTCTCAGTTCAATATGCTCTCAATTGAAGGAGACAATCAGGTTTAGTCCCCAAAATTATTGTGGGTTTTCGTGCATAGGACAGACAAAACAATATTTCTGACTAGACTGAAACAATAACAATCAGATTGTAAGAAAGACTGATTTTGAAGACGCAAAGATTCTGGATAAGGAGACAAATTGGTTTAAACAGAATTTCAAGAAGATATCGTCTATCAAGAGACACCCTAATTCATTTAATGTTTGATCTGATATTGGCTCGCTAAACATCGCGTATTCGAATATCAATAAACAAGCAATCTAAATCTCCTGACTTCCCGTCAGTGCCATCCTCATATTTCATTTCGTTAATCTCTCTTCTAACGCTTCGATACATTCTACGAGGATATAATAAACCGTAGTGTAAAATTCGCAGTGTTTTCACATGACAGTCACGGATCCCGGTTTTATTATCAGGACGAGGCTATCGTGTCTTCCGTGTTAACGCAATCAGCTAATGAGAACGGTAGAGATCTCTATCCCATCGCCTGGACGGACGTCAGACGTACCATTTTGTACCCTCACGAATACTGATGAGCATGCAATCTGCATTTGCAGACTTCCGAGGGCCCCCGTGCCTCGGAATGGGGGGAGGGTACTCAGGACGATTAGATCGGAGAAGAAGCTGGGGGTTATCTACTTAATAGAGTTGCCAATCGTGGATTGAATTGGGAAGAAGGCGATTTGTTTCTTTCGGCGTTGTGTTCGTAATGTTCGTTTAAGACTTTGTGAGAGGGCAAGTTTGTATATGGTGTCGTTCTGGAAGAATGGAAGCTAGTGAGGATAGGGTTTACATGTTTGCACTTGCACTAGCATATAGAGTGTTATCAAGCATCGTGGAATGTTAAATTTGATGTGTCTGTCTGTAGCTCTGAGACGGATAAAGAGTATAAGAAAATACAAAGATTCCGAAACGTAGGTTGTTAGTCTTTATGTCAATACATTTACTTCACTCCACTCCACTATATTCCTTGATGATGCTATAATATCTTTGAATTATATGGTAATTACTGATTATATGGATGAATATGAGTATATGTAGCCTGGATGTGATTCTCAGTTATCGTTGACCTGTTTATCTTGTGATCTGTGAAGAAACACCGCAAATTGAATATTTAATTCATTGTTCATAAACTAATACTTGTTGGATATCTTCAATGTTTATTTATAAAGCATATTTGATCAACTGCTAAACGAAGGTATACATTCCTAGATCATTCAGTGTTAAAGTTCAGTAGAACTAAGTATTGATTCACAAGATATCGATAACGTATGTTCAGTTAATAATGTACAGTTAGTGATTTAGTAATGAACTTCCTTTGATATTTCCATTCTGTATGTACGATTAAACCACAACCTGGATGGAATTTACCAATTTGGTGTCTTCAGAAAGCATTCATTTTGAAATGACACAACAATTCAACTCTCAATTTGTTTGATGAATAGTTGTTGTATTCCAGGATACGATGCAATGGCGAATTGATATTGAATGCAAAATGTTTTTTCAAATAATCAACATAATTATCATAATCATAGAATATTCTCTCTGATAATTAGGTATTCATCAAGCCAAGTAGCTTGACATTACAACCAACTACTTGACTTGAAAATCAAGCTCGTGAAAAATTACTTACTTAAGCTTGACTTAACTTGATTTTAGATATTCATTGATTAATTTGATACCAAGCTACTTGATATACACGCGTCGCACGGCATATATTTCTGCATACTCGTGCGCGCTTAGATTAAATAAGGAGATTCCTCGAGCGCCGAGAGACTGAAGCATTCGCCAGTGTTACTTTATTAGTTATTTTCTCACATTTCTTTGAAATCTTTTGGTTGATTTTGGTAGTTTCAGAAATATCTTTCCAATGGATTTTTTATCAACACCAGTATTTTCAGCTCCTGTTGAAAGACAATTTTCCAGAGCTGCTCTTACAGTTACAAAAACGCGCAATAGGTTAGGCGACAAATCTATAAGATGCCTCATGTATCTTAGACCCCGGATGAAAAATTATGAAATAAAACAAAGCCTGGAGGTTCCTCGATATTGAGAAACTTTATTTTTGTATTATTTTTCATTGGTTATGATTTATAGTGATTCAAATTATGTTCCTATTTCAAAGAAGTTGATATGTACGGTTCTTTTATACAATAAATTCAATGAATAAAAGTGTTTTGTGCAAGGTTCCTCCTCATTTCATAATTTTTTTATTGATGAGGCACTACACAATGAAACTGCTAAAAATAGCTTGATATGATTCAAGTACTTGATAAATAAATACCTGACTTGAGTTGAGATTGAAAAACTACAAATTGTTCTTATAGTATCAGCAAATACTTTCCTCTATTGTTTGAGGAATTTGAATCTTTTGTCGATCAAATTTTCGGTTTCAGTTACTGATTTGTTCCTTTTTTTCGTATTATTATTATTGTATGCATATTTTTTTTGACGTTTTCTATACAGTGTATTCTGTCTTAAGGAAATAGAGAAATATTATTATTATTACTACTTTGCTTGATTTCAAGTCAAGCTCAAACCAAATAGCTTGAAAATCAAGCCAAGCCGTCAATCCCTACTCATAATCTAACAAAATTGCATTCGCCTGATACAATCTTCTGGGAAAATTGCTTGTTCTGGACATACCCTTCAATATTTTTTCAAATGGAGGATATGTGTCTTTTTAGTAATGAAAACATTCACTTCCTATGATACCGACTTGCCAGCACCGTATAAGTATTCCGCAAAGAAAAGACATCTAAACAATCCAACACCACCCATGAACACCTCCAACGAAGCCAAACTCTACAGAACAAGAGATAAACCTCGAACATCTCAACATCAACGGCCCTGTAGATAGATATAATAGACGGAACCGTGAACCGCCCGGCGCGTACCGTATCGACCAATTATTTAATCTAACGCAATTAAATCCGGAATAATAGAAGGACGGCGCTGTTGCGGCGGCCGCGGAATCTTATCATTGAATTACGAGCCGGTTCTAATGAAACTAATTACACATGCATTCATTTCTGGCGCTTCTCCGCCAGCGTCGCGCCGCTTAGCCCCGTTTTCATTAGGGGCTTATCTGGGCGTCCCGTTTGCCGTCTCGTATCTATGCATGGAAATTTTTATGAATATTAAAATTCGAGACGGTGCAGATAAACTCGACCGGAACGGCGTATTAAGGGCATTAGAGCGCCGTTACGTATTTACGTGCATTGTTTATGGCCTAATTGAGGGGGTTAGGAGGGGGGGTTGATTGTGTAGGGTCGGTAGGGCTGTTTTTCATTGATGATTTTGTTTGGTCGAGGGATTTGGGATTAAATTTCTTAAATGAATGTTATATTAGTTTTGAAACTTTGAGTTCCAGAATGTCAAGTGCAGAATGGAGTAAGAAGGTGGTATAAATATTTTATTGGACACTCGTTCAAGGAATAGCGTCATAGTTGCTTAGTTTTTATGTCAGTTATTTCATTTTGCGTACACACAAATTTTTGGGTAGTAATATTTAATTATATTGAATTTCTTGAAATTAACTAAGGAAACTCAATATTTTGTTCAGTTTCCAAAATTTGATGAAGTTCATTTAGTAAACAAGTTCATGTATAACATGAACCTTAAAACTTAACGGTGTAAATATCTCAGCACAGATTATTCTAAGGTTTTGAAATGGTTTTTTCAGAATCGAAATTATAATAAAATATGAATAGGAAAAAACCCATTGATTACTTGATAATTCCAAAATTAAAATATAAAACAAGATCCATAGATAATCTCTTCTAATGATTCTAATTATTTATGCCAATATATTCAAAATTAGAATTAGATGCTGTGATGTAATTCACAATTGTTTTGTAAAGTTGAAATTCAATTAAGTGACATAAAAAAGAAGAAGATTCGATTGATGTAAGTTCTGAATTGAAAGACAGTAGCACCATAGACACGACACAGAGGTAGAAAAACTAGGCTGGAAAGAAGATTACGATTAAGGATTGCAGGGAAACATTTGAACAGAGACGTCAAAGGGGAAAAAGAAAATAATTCACAATTTTATCGAAATTCAGAGATTAAAAATCATAAACCAAATTGATATTTGGCTGAAACAAGCTTAAGTATTGGACAATAATTGACAATTACAGTGATACTGGTATTGAATTTTGCAAATTGAAAGAGAAATGAAAAACTTCAGAACATTCCATCAGTGTTCTGTATTGTCTTACTCAAGCAGCAGTTACAGAAAATACAACTCTAGCGATTCATATTGTAGGATATGATAAATTGATTGATACATCAAAATATATGGAAATTCATAAGAAAAAATTCGACGAAATAGAAAAGAAGATCCAGAATTTTGAGATGAGTGAGTTTATTGTTTTGTTGTTATATAGTTCGTTTGTTAATTAATATTTAGCTAGGTCAGTTAGGTTTGATGTTCTGATAAAGAAATATAATTCTAAATTTTGAAATAAAGAATTCATGACTATGAACCTAGCCCAAATCTAAAAATGTTCAAGAAATTAACAGAAATCCTATCAATTGGCGCCCAACGTGGGGCTCCAATTGATGATTTCTATCAATAATTTTGAATTTAGAAATATATATAAGTAACATATAGAGTTAGTTTATAATTCTAAAGCAAATTTCTCTTATGGTTAGAAAAACTTTAGTGTGGAGGTTCCAGGGGTGGCATGGCTCATAAGGAAAATTTAAAAAAGCTATATCTTTTTATCTAAGCCGAATCAGAAAAAATGGTATGGGAAAATAGTGTTTCTTTGAAACTCAAAAATCTAGTGCCAATTCAAAGACTCATTCTGTATGGTGCAATATTTCGTATGAAAAATATTTCGATTAATGTTCAGGTAATTTGTTGATATTTTCTCACTCCCAATTTTATTTAGAAATTGATTTAATATTTCTCGAATTAATTTTAATTTTGTATCCGACAACTTTCTGAAAGAGTGTGTCAATTCCCAAACATCCCAATAAATCAAAAAAATCCAAATTGCATAATGTTCACCATCGGAAACAATAAACCGGAAACAAAACATTCTCCCCCCTCCCCGCCATCCCATCTCGACATAATCTCCGCAACAAGAAATCCCCGCAACCCCCTCTCCTCTCGTCGCCAATTTCCTCATTCAGTTCGCGCCTACACGTCGGTGGGGCTCCTAAATTAAATTCAACCTCAAACCATCCCCGAACTGACTGACTCAAATTAAATTCGTTCAGTGTAACGGTTATTTTGGAGTTTCTTCCGGCAGGCCTCGCGCGAACTTGCGTGCCAGTTTTTCCGCAGGATCCCCGGAAGATTGCCCGGACGACTTCGCGTGGTCCGGGGTGAATTTTAAATACGGGAGAGGAGGGGGGAGATCCGCAGTCTCTCATTTCGGAAAACTAATCTTTGCGACGTACGTAACGAGGGTTATTTATATATTTGTCGAGCGAAAAATTGGGTTATTCGGCTGTATCTTTCTGCTTATTTTTCTTCGTCTCGTTCTTTTTTGTTTTCAGTTTTTCGTTTTTTCTTTTTTTCCTCTTTTTCTTTTTTCTTCACTGATATTTTATAAAATATTCTTCAAGGTATCACTAAAATCACAGAAGCTATTTTTCTATTCAATTTATATGCAAAACAACTTGACGTGACTTCTTCTTCTTCTTCTACATGTTGTAAGCCGGTTGCTTGTATTTCCCAATTATTTATGCCTCTTGGAAGATTGACGTCCACGAATCCTTCCACCGTTTAGGCGGTCTTCCCAGCGGTAGACGTGTTCCTGGATTTCCATCCCTTACTATTCTGTCAATTGTTTCTTCATCCATCCTTTCCACATGGGCATTCCAAAATCTTCTTCTATTGCGGCGCCCCATCAAACTATAGGATGTTTCTGAGTACTTTCATTTCGGTAGTTCGCAGTGCATTCTTCATACCTTGGTGTCGGCTCTCGTTTCTATTGCGTACGTCATCATTGGTCCCACAATTGTTTTATATAATCTGGATTCAGAATCTTTCCGCATGTGTTTGTTGTTCCATACAATGTCTCTGAGAGCACCCGATATCCTTGCCGCCTTGTTTGTTTGGTCTTTAATTTCTCTGGTTCTGTCCTGATTAGCTGTTATTTGCACGCCCAAGTAAGCAACCGACATCACCTGTTCAACTGGTCGATCCTCCAACACAAGTTAACATCTTATTGGTTCTTTTGAAGCCACGATGTTTAATGTTTTGGCCTTTGTGTAAAATTTGAACAGGAGCCGTTGTAAATCGTCCTCGCTCTCAGCTTCAATTACTGCATCATCGGCATAACAAATTATCTTGATCTCACCAGTTGTCAGCCTGTAACCTCTTGTTGTCTTCTTCAGTTTTTCTATTATATCGTCCATTATTAAATTGAACGAATGAGAACTCAAGGAATCCTCCTGCCTTATTAATATCGGTGTTGTTATTTCTTCTGTTAAGCCGCTGTTCATCACTATTTTAGTGGATGTTTGATGATTTAGACCCCTTATTATCTTAACGATGACGTGACTGATGTGTGTTAATCAACCTCAAAAAGGGAAAAAAGTTGACCGAAGCCTCATCAGGAGAATATGATGGTCGTTCGATAAAATTGAGAAATTCGTTCTCGTGGATTGAAAATCTAAAAATGATTAAATGAAATAACAAAATAAAACCTCGTGAACAAACTATACTGAAAATGATGCTCGATCAGACCAAGAGAAAAAAAGATTTGTGCTAACTTGACAATAAGAATAATTCAATCCATTAGCATCATTATATTGTTAGGAGGTATTCACAGTACCCAATCATAAAAGTCTAGTTGAATTCCATCATCAAATCAGTAACATTTCAAATTTTTGTCTATCTTGAAAAGCTTTCATTTTTGCAATTAAGTCAATCAATATTCACCGAAGAACAAGAACAGACAAATGCAATTCGAAGTAAATTCGGGAAACGATCTAATTTTTCAGTCTCAATTGTCATAAGTCGGATCAAGGTCAGCTCTTCAAAAAGACAGGGCTGTTCAAAATTGCTGACGTATTAGGTTTATACAAAAGCGTATCATGTACAGACGAACAAATATTAGATGAAATAAGTAGAATGTTGAAGTTACAATGTTCTGTAGTTTCTCTCAATTGCAAAACTGGTGCTCTTCTTCTTTTGAACACCAGCCACCACTAGTGTGCAGTTTTTCTCAAGGAAGATTCATAACAATTTCTTACTGAAATTCATGGAATTCGAAGAAATATTATGAACACAGACTATCCTGAAATATTTCACACATCCATCTATGTTCCCACCGAGACTCCAAAACTACCATTAAATTCAACTACCGACAATCATCTCCCGCATTAATTCAAACTACCGCCCAGATTGCGTAATCCAAAGCTCAAACGAAGTGAATAATCTATCCAGTTTGTAGATAATCATCTACCATCCCTAATAAGCAAACAGTTCCGTTTTCCACCACGTGCGAGTCACGTGTCTTGCGAACGTACATGGGCGCGATGACACAAAGGACCTTCCCATTTTTCCTTATCGAAAAGTCCCTTAGCCGATCGGTAAACACGTATGACTCCTGTCTGGATTACGCCTGGGTAAATCCTGAAATATTATCGTTTCAAGAATGAGAATAAGTGGATAAGAATGGGGATGAAAAGAAGTCATCATGAGCGTATAGGGGGGTCGCGAGTAATCTATCCAGATTGGGCCGAATCTAGGAGTATCTTAATATACTTAATCGGGAAGATAGAATCTTCGGAATATTAGTCTTTCAACTTAGTGACTCAATATGTGACTCCTGTATTGACAGACTTGATAGACGTATCGTCCTCACTGATTTTAATATCCCATTAGAGAAACAGTGAAATCTCCAGCCAGTTTCATTAGTATCAAAAGAAATCGAATGGAATGAACTACAGTTACTTATTGAAGAGTTGGGCCATGTGAACAGAAGGATATAGTAGAGGAGAATCAATAATTTGGCTTTGAAACAACTGAAGCTACCTGATATTCAAGCAATCTTGTATGTTCCATATTGAATTTTCCTGATAAATTCATGTTATATTATGGGTTTTGAGAAATTGTATAATTCAAGTTGAGGGGAATTTGGGCCAGCCTCATGAAAATGAAAAGTTAAAATAACTTACCTGTTTTGTGACGGAGTCTATGAGCCTGACGAATATGTCCTGTTCTTGCCTTACTCCTGAAAAGGAAAATGATATGAGCATTTTTGTATATTATGTGATTTGGTAATTCAAAAGTAATTGATTTGGCGATCTTTTCAAAGTTGACCAAGAATTTAAAATAAAATGTCAACTCAAATTCTTTTTGTCGCTAATTTGGCACATCTATTCTTTATATTAATTTATTTGTTTATAGTGTTATATATCATCTCGAGTGCGCTCTGTGATTTTTAAGAGTTAATGATGCTGTCCTTATAAGGATATGTCCTTAATTTTTCTACAGATCTTCTTCTCCTCCCAAGACATGTAAAACCTCTTCAAAGCAACCGTTTTTAATCCAAAGAGAAGTAAAAATAATGATGCGAGTATCGAAGTCTGTTATGGAAAATGAATTGAAAATTTCATATTTTTCATTAGCTTGAGTGTATTGTTATGGAGTACACTACATCAAAAGGGCAACTATACATTTCAATGTTTAAAACATGGGTAATCCTTCCAGATTTTTTTTTATTCTTTGATAGTTAGTTATATTCGACAGAATTAGTGGAGATAAGGAAGTAAATATTGAATTCTCAACCTCTCAATCCCGATGAGAAATTGGTAAGCCAAGAAAATTTCAAGATTAATTCATACTGAAATCAAAATTCACAAAACTTTTGTAAAGTGTCAACAAAATACAAATATTAGGGCAACAAGAAGTCAAAACAATAAGATAAAGAATCTTTTGTATTTGTATAGCCTACCAACTTCATATAATTGCTATTAGCTCTTCTTAATTGTATTCTAGAGCGAAAATACTCAAGGCAAGAATTTTTAGATAAACCACAGGCCAGATGAGCAAATCTTGGTAGAATTCAAGGATCAACTTCTTAGGTTCTATACAAGATACAAAAAGGAGCTTATTTCATCATCAAGTTTACATCAGATCCCACATTAAAGACACCGTTAGGCATGAAAGTTTGGATCAGGAAAAAAACCTCTTTTTCAGCTATTACTAGAAGTTGTACACCCTTACATGAGGTAATTTTTGGAATAAGAACAAATTTTCAATGAGTAGTCAAAGAATCTGAAATGTACCTTCCTCTACGACACCAAACACAAACTCTCATCGACTATTCGCTCTCAGCTTCTAACCTGTTTGTTGCTCTACATTCCTTTTGTAAGGTATTTGTAGTGAATATTTCTGCCTTGTGAATTTATTAATTCACAGTATTAACTTATCCAGACAGTAATTTATTTCAGAATCACGGTTTTGATCATGAAAAGTTGTATTATTGATTAACCACTTAGGCTGAACAATGTTTTGTGTGCTATACAAACGAGTTTACTCATTGGAAGTGCAAATAGTTGATTGTGTCATTATATCCCAAATCACCACCTGTTTGATATAATCAGAACCCTCATTGGGGGTTGATAGATCGTGTAATTGGACTTCTGTTCGTAAAATATTTGAAATTTCCAGACCAACTACTTTAAAATGAACTCATAAGTGCCATGTATGTGTTTAAATCACCAACAAACCCTCAAAAACTCCCCAAACCTCCTAAGAGCAAAATCCGACCGGTCTCCAAACATCGACGGACAATCGATACGCCATCCCAAACCCCTCCCCCCCAAAACGTCCCTCCCATACACATCGCGACAACTCGATAACGCCATAAGCAGACTTACATCAAACTACCCCGAAAGATAGTAGACGCACACAACCTTCCACCCAGGACTCTCTCCAGAAGGGGCGATAAGAAAGTCATAAGGGCCGGAACGACTTGGGGGGGCGGCAGGGGAGTCGCTTTAATGTGTGCGAGTCGAGACAAAGGCCTGCCGCGATACGCGGCATCGAAAAAGGAGCCCCGGGCAGCCATCTTTCTCGGGCGACCCTCACGGGACCGTTTGTGGAGTTATTTTATTACAAATAAGGAGAGGAAGAGTGCTCCTGAGGGATGGGGCTGAGTGAGGTGTGTCTTTTCTAGTCGATGAGATACGATGGGGATCCCGTATGTGCAGGCCGGGAGCTATTCGGGAGTTCTTATGTCGGACATGTTCGCAGATTTGTGCGCGTGGCGATATTTCACTGGCGGTATAAATATAGCGCCGCGTTTAGGCGCTATATAAAAAGCGCCTCGAAAAGGGGGTGGAGTGGAAGGGGTTCGAGTTATTATGGAACACGTTGTTTGGTGGAATAGTGAAATTTAAGGATTTTGTTGCTTTTTGAAGCTGTCGTTCTTTGAACAGATTGCTCATATCATTTCGTTATGATGATATGGTATATTACTTTCAGCAATGGCATAATGTCTCGGGGAGATAATCTCAGATGTAAACTGTATATATCTTTGAAACGCACAGAAAAACAGGAAATATTTAAAGTTCTATTGGTCAACATTTTCCTATGTTGCCGATGTACTCATTCTGATTGTGTGTATTTATAATAAATATTACGAATTGAAGTTGGTTTGTTTATCAGCATTTATATGAAATATGGATTTCATTGAATTTATCATAATTGATTTTTAGTAGGTATGAAATGTAACGTTCGGAATAGAATCTAGGAGATTCGTTTTCTAAGCTGTAATAGCATTGTTTTGACAGTCTGGTCATGATAGTTATCTTTGATCGCTGACATTTTGTCAGTGCTAAAATAAATAGTCTCTAGTTAGAATTCAGAGGTGCCGACCTTGAGATATGCTAATAATTTGCAGATGTAACAACCTAGAAGGTTCAGAACTCGACTGCTAGAGCAAAGTCTGGTAATGGGCAAAAAGGGTTCCGTAAATTGGCCGTTCGAAATGTTGTTTTCCTGTTAATTTCAGAAGTACGCATTCCATCGCGATGAAATATAGCAATTAGATGTAAAATATTAATTTCAAGATTCATGCAGAGTTGCATGTTTCAATTCAAGAAGAATATCAAAAAACTACTCGTTGTTTCAGTGATAACAGATCCGATACAGATAAAAAGAAGATGAAGAGTGGCAGTTTCAAGCTCTGTGCTATTTTTCATTTGAAATTCTTCAGAACTAAAAAAAAATTCAGGCAAAACTTCGAAAAAAGCAATTTATATTGTTTCAACAATAAATCATTCACAACTATGAATACAATCTTAAGATAGGTTCTGCTATCTCACACATACTTTAAGCTACTAAGAGTTCACACAGGGAATCGAGAGATTAAACATTGAACATTGGAAACATTTAATACCGAAAGTTTCAACTTTCCGTATTTTACTAATGGTTGCGAATCAACGAAATCATGAAAAAAAAAAATACATTTTGGAAGAATAGCTCAAGAAAACCAGATTTTAGTGAAACTATTTTGAGTGGATCAGATAGCCTGTCGCCTTCTGAAAATCTTAGACGGTAATATAAAGGAATACGAAAAACTAATATGAAAATTCAGAATAAATGACATCACGTAAAAGAGATGAGACAGTGGGAAAGAAATTAAAGGATAAATAGGAATATGAAAAAGCGGTTTGACAAACCAATAAATTCTGCATTAATCGAAAAGTCAGAAGATATAGTTTGAATATCTACCGATTTGTATTTAAATCTACTCTGAAATTATTAATATTAAGCAGGTTACTTGAAAACCCTAGATATTTGGAACAGAGCAGAAGATACATTCATTCATCTAATCAGTCTAGAGCAATATGTAGATCAGAAACCATTTGACGGATTCTTGCCATTAAAAAACTCATTCGGCACTTTTAGAGCTCAGACCTACCCTGAATATTTCAAGTCTCTAGGTCATTATAGTTCCAAAATTTAACTTTAACATAAACTAGTTAAACGAAGAAGATATTCAGAGAAGTAAGATACATATAAATAATCTAAAATCATACATTGTAGTGAATTGGTATAGGTTTGAAGTAGTTTTTCGGGACACATGTAAATTTCCTTTCTTTCAATTTGAGCGATATTTCCGCCCAATTATTTATAGTTATTGCGCAAGTTCTGAAAACAATTTTTGATGAATAAATTAAAATTGAATTACTCCACACGCAAAATACAAAAACCAGATAGGTGTAAAAAGAGTTCCTCACCACCACTTTTTATAAACATTTTAAGACTTTCCACAAAGACCCATCCGTTCGAAGACCCCATACCTACAAAAAGACCCATGAATCGCCTCATTTACATCTCTCTGAGTCCAAACAGACCAGAAGCAATCCGAGATGAGGAGACGCGGAGTCAACCAACTTTCCCGAAAGGCAATGTGCAAATTGGCCCGGCTGAACAAATCCAGGCCCGTTTTTTTGCCGCTTTGCCGCACTCACCCTTTTTTGCGCCGGCCGCTTGATGCGTGGCCGGTAAACCATCGATGCGCCCGTTTGATTGCCGGACACATGCCGTGATCGTTTTTCTCCGTGCATTTCAAATTCCGCTTGCGACGGGCCTTTCTGGCAGTGATTCCGCTTTTCGAGACATATTCGGACGGTATGGACACTTCGGGGTTCAGGGCAAAAACCGCCGGCATCGTCTGGGCCCATTGGCGTAGGAGGGATCGATTGGAGATTCTGCTGGGTTTGACCCGTTTTCGATTTTCCGACATTGTTTTTTCCTATATATCATATTGAACTGAATCTTCGCTCGCATAAGTGACACTTATGGTTGTCTGATGGTTTATTATTTTTTTTATCTGAATAATTCAATAAGCCTTAACGTTTGTTTCCATATCCATTGGAAAGTATTCATTTTTGGGATAATCTCTTTCAAGAATTTTGCTTGCTTATTTGTTTAAAAACTTTTTTTTGTGAGAATTTTCTTTTCCAATTAAATCTTCATATTATACAGATTACATAAATCAGATATTTTCAATGTCACATGATTTCTTATCTCGGGGTTGAGGTCATGATTTGGAATTCGAGGGACTTGAGTAGATTTGTGGATTTATTATCGAATTTTGTTCATTGTTGATAACATGAATTCATGACATATTAAAGTTATTGAAACAGCTCATGTTTTTTCTATGAAGATGAGGAATTCTTCAAAAGAATTCAGGTTTGTAGCAATTAACATCAACATTGGCAATATATAATTGGAATTTGGTTGTCGGTTAGGGATTCACTGTTGATTTCAAGTCAAGCTCGAGTCAAGTAGTAGTTTTTCAATCTCAAGACAAGTATTTATTTATCAAGTACTTGAATCCTATCAAGCTACTTCATTTTCAGCAGTTTTATTGTGTAGTGTCACATCAATAAAAAAAAACATGAAAAGAGAAGGAACCTCTTAAAAAACACTTTTATTTATTAAACTCATTGTATAAAAGAACCGAAAAAATCAACTTTTTTCGAAAAAGAAAAATAAATTAAATCACTATAAATCATAACAAAATATTGCAAAAAAATAATTTCATAGAAATGTGAGAAAAAATCCTAAAAAAGTAACACTGGCGAATGCTTCAGTCTGTTGGTGCTCAAGGAATCCCTTTATTCAGTCTAAGCGCACACGATATTCCAGAAATACATACCGTGCGATGCCTGCATATCAAGCTCAAGTGATATAAAGTAGCTTGATATCAAGTCAAGTCAAGCTGAAGTATATAATTTTTCACGAGCTTGATTTTCAAGTCAAGTAGTAGTTGGTTGAAATGTCAAAGCTACTTGGCTTGATGAATTCCTACTTGTAGGTGTTAAGAACACCCTTCGATCTCATGTCTTCAGTTGAAACTAAAAACATAACGCCGTCATTAGTCAGATCTTCTGTTTGAAATGGGAAACAAGGTAAAACGAGTAAATTTTCTCTACTAAAACCATCAGAGCGAATCTTTTGAGAATGTCCCAATTCGAAAAATCCCTTCTTTGCATTCTCAAAGAAACAATTAAACAACAATTTTCGTCCGAACCAAAATCACATAAGTGACACTAATACCAACCCTTGCAAACCTCCTAATCTCACACCCTGGCAGACCTCTCCGCATCTCCGTTCGATGGAAGATCGCTCAGAAAGCATTCACGTCATTTATTAAATCTTCTGTCTGAAATAAGAAAAAAGGTAGAACGAGTAAATTTTCTCTACTGAAATCTTCAGAGAGAATCTTTTGAGAATGCTCAAATTTGAAAAATCCCTCCTTTCCATTCACAAAGAAACAATTAACGACATCCGTCGAAACCAAAATCACATATGTGACACTAATACCAACAACCCCTGCAAATCTCATCTCCTCATCTTGGCAGACCTCTCCACGTTCGATGGAAGATCGCTCAATAAGCAATCACGTCATTTATCAAATCTTCTGTCTGAAATGAGGTAGAACAGTAGATTTTCTCTACTAAAACCTTCAGAGATAATCTTTTGAGAATGCACCAATTCGAAAAATTGTAGAAAAAGGTAGAGCGAGTAAATTTTCTCGTCTGAAATTTCAGAGAGAATCTTTTGAAAATGCTCCAATTCGAAAAATCCCACCTTTCCATTCACAAAGAAACAATTCGTCATACGTCGAAACCAAAATCACACAAGTGACACTTATACCAACAACCCTCGCAAATCTCCTAATCTCTCATCCTAGCAAACCTCTCCGCGTCTCCGTTCGATCGAAGATCGCTCAATAAGCATTCACGGCCCATACGATCCGCCCGACAGGCATAATTTCAGGCATTCCCGCATAATTCCCCGGTCGCCGTATTCGACGCACATGGCACCAATAAGAATCGCGACTCGGAATCTACGCGGCAGCCAAAACGGGCAGATCTGATTGACCGGCTCGGGAATAATTATCGGCTAATTAAAAGCAGCGCATGTCGCAATTTACCATGCTGGATGCGTGCCACGGCCTCAAGCCCCACGGTGGTCGCCCGGCTGCATCGCTTCCTTATATGACGGCCTCGGCAGGGGCGGAGGTAGGCGGCGGGATTTCGAGGGGATAAACCGCCTAAGGATGAAGTTGGAAAAATGGTAATTTTCAATCTAAGCTACATTGTAGCCCCTATTATGAGAGGTATAGAAGAGTACACTTGATTAAAGAAAGTTTTTATATCTTAGCTTTAATTATAAATCCATAATTAATGGGTTTTGGAGGCTAACTTCTTGTCTCTTTCTTCAGCAATGGACAATTTAATACCCTTTTCTCTTGGGAGGGAGACGAAGGCCTTGCTTCCTTTACCAATGATGAAAACATTGTTCAACCTGGTGGCGAAGGTATAACATGTATAACATGTACAATGTCGAAGGATCCTGGATGACGTTCCCTATCCATATCATTGTGGAATATTGAATATTTTGTCAATTCAATGTTATTATTTCCACAAAATGTGACTATAATTTTGTAACATGAGGTTAGGTTAGGTAAGGTTAGGTTTGTAATCTGGAAAGCAGCAGCGTCCACCAGAGAGGCGCTGAACCGACCAGATAGAGGCCATAAAGGTAGGTGGAAATCATTGACAGGTCTAGCAGAAGGATATACAAGAGGCCGAGAAGGAAGTAAGAAGATGCCAAGATTTGGCTGTGAGTACGTGGCAGAATAGGTGTTACTTATGTTCTCGCGGGCGCCAGTTTAGGACCTCAAGTGTAATTCTCGGTACACTAACCTAACCTAACCTAACCTAATTAGGTTCTATTCGAGGAGTTACTATGACTTTAATGACCTCGAATCTTAGGAAACGAGGATAACGAAAAAGTCTGTTACCCTGCTCAACCCCACTGCTCACAGTCAAAATTACTAAACTTCCTTTAAAAATCCCCATCCTTATAACTTCCTATGCTTTGGGGACTTAGGGTTTGCGTAAGAATTCTAATAATAATAAATAATAAAATAAATAAGAGTGAAGCCCAGTGAAATGTCATTAAATGTTTTCAAATGCTGCTTTTCGGTTATAGACACTCTTTGTAATCATGCAACAACTTATCGATGTATAACTTGATTATTTTCAATTACAAACAGTACCACTACTGATTATACCAGTTATGCACACTTCAGACTACGAAAAAAATCACTCTTCGCTATCTCTCAACAAAGCCGTCCCTGCAAGCCCAACATCTCGCCTTGCCATCAGCCTCCTCATACAAGTGCAAATGGGCGTTTTTACCACGGCGAATAAGAAAAGACGGCAGTCCAACGGTCTGTACCTCAAGCGGCGTTTGTACAATACAGTAGTAATTACCGATTGATAAGCGGCGTACTTAAGGCTAATTAATTAATTGATCGCGTCGCTGCAGTACCTAGGAGGGATGGCACCATCGGAGGACGGTAAACGTGAGGCCGTTTGGTATCGACAATGTTCCCGATGTTTTACTCCATAAGAGCGGGACTGATTGATTGGGAATTTCTCGAATTCTCTCGGCTCGTTGAAAAACTTTCAAGATGCGCCGAGTTCGGAGCAGAATTGATTGGTAGTTGTTGCGCTGCAGCACATCCCGGGAAGGTTTTGCTCATCGGCGTAGGATATCTTCTTCGCTTTTGGGTTGGATTGTTTGTGAGCGGAATAACCTAGCGTTTGTACTTTATGGTTTTTTTTTTATTGATTGTTTCGTGACTTAAAAGCCGTATTGAGTTTGAGTCGGATTTTCAACAATTTTAACTTCTTTGAAATATAAATAAGCAAATCTTGTTCTTTTGGTGCACTCCATTATTGGAGGTTTGAGATCACTACATCAAAATCTTCCCTATTCATGCCTGTCCAAGCTCTGATGTCACAGCCTTGACATTTCTCTTCTGTCTACTCCTCTCTGGCCTAGATACGAGGTTTCTCTTTTCTTAATCGTTGTTATTAGCTCTAGTTTTCTGTTTATGGATCTCAATACAGCTTGTTATGTGTTGTTTCCACCATATTCTGAGCATTCTGTACGATAGAGACACATTTCAAAGGCTTCTAGGCGTCTAATGGTGTTCAATTTTAGTATCCACGCTTCAACTCCATATAGAAGGACAGACCAAACGTAGCATTCAATAACTCTGCGATTCGAATGTCCAAGCAAACATATTCGAATACTCTCTTTGTCCCCTTGGACCCAGTCACTATGCCGGTAGATCCCTCACAGGGTATCCGTCCAGAAAAACAATTTTTTTTTGGACACCCAGGATCGCGAGCTGATTTTAGACTCCATATGACTTTTTTCCTAGGACCTTATGTTTGGCCCCTGCCTACATGAAAATATTTGATGCAAATAATTTTTCATTATGACAAAAATGGTTGGAAGAAAGAGTATCAAAATATCTATCATTAAAGAAAACATCAAATCACAAATATCGAGATAATAACTAATCAAATATGAGATTGTGACCCTTAGTAGATTTTTCCTCGTGGTACTTTCAAATTGCCCACAGAGGAATGAAACTCAAATGTCAAAATAATCTGCAACACCCCGTATACTCGAAAACCGCGAGGAAAATCGAAGGTTTGGAAGTTTTCCTGGGGATCCGAGACGATTTCGAGGAGGGTCTTATCCTAGACATTTTTGCTCTAGATGTTCCCGTTTAGGCTGTTATTTTGTATACCTACATACCTGGATGCTTAGCGGAAGGGCTATATCTATATAAAAAATTAACATCCATATGATGAAACGAAATTAAAGATGAAACAATTCAGTTGATTTAAACGTTCGTCATTCATGCGCCAATCGCTCGTTTTGTTGGCCTCCAACAAATGACACGAATGAAAAAACTACTAATACGTCAGTGCTTTTCTAATTTTTGTTTCATGCAAAGCCTCTGGATTATTTCATCTTCAATTTCGTTTGACTTAATTAATTATTGAGAAATATTTAGCTATTTATTTTCTGATGAAGATAAAATTGTGGAAAATGGGGATCAAACATAATGAGCCCTTTTAAATCATCCAACCATTTATTATAAAAACCTTACTGAATCGAACTTCCAAAATTGTCTACAATATGACAGATAGTGAGTCGATAAACTGAAAAATGTCCTGCATGAATTATTTCTTCTTAAATTTCTCTCAGTATTCTCAAATAAGCACTGATTTTTGATAAAACCTTTTTAATAATTTTCAAACGTTGTTGAAGCGTGTATATTTCCATCATTAAATGGCATATCCTACTTAACCTAAATGACATAAGAAATGTCAAAAAATAATACACTGTTGCTATTACATATCACCATTTCAAATTGTACCGTTGCTATTGGAAAACCCTTCATTTATGGTAAAGCAATTTTTTCACACGTACAAATACGTCTTATTTTAACTGACAGGAACAGCGAAAAGTTCTACGTTCCTCTGAATTAATTAATATGAAAAAATGGAATTTAAAACGAAAAAAGATCAGAATCAAAGTTTTACACTCCAAATCCACTTGTAATTATTATTCCAGTCCATAACAAATTAAATTTCAAGAGCGCATGAAACTCTTTTTAATTTTAAAGTCCTCTTGAATAGGTTTTAAAAGGCGTTAATAGTAAAGATAAAGCTTTATTTTAACGGATGCTGATGTGCTATGCTCAGGTATGGATAGTATTCCAATTGATTTATGGCTTCTATTAGTGTGGCCTGTATATCTGTCAGTTGGAACTTCCACAACAGATTATTGAATTTCGGAGCTACGGAGATATATTGCATGAGATGCAGATGTAGTTTCGGGAAACAGAGGCAACTGCTGCTTTGAATACCAATGGACAACTTGATAGTTTGGTGAGAAAATGTATCAAAGTTGATAAACTGACGTTGAGGGAGAGGAAATTCAAAAAAAGTGTTGTAAATCAAATTTCTCCGATCTAAAAATGTCAGTAATAGACTCATAACAAAGATTTTAAGTCGATAGGATGTATTGACATGGAAATATAAGTTCTTATTTCGAAATTCTGGTTTTACGGAATTTCGCATCAAGCTGCGTACTTGTTATTAAATATCTGCAGGCTAAAATCTTTACTCAATGAAAACAGTTGTACCTAATAGAAATATTATATCTTCGATATTTTTCTTCTACTGGTTCTGTACGAGATCAAAATGAAATTTTGCATAAAGCTTGAACTTGTTAGTTGTTGATCTCAAAACTATGTTACAACTGAATAAAACAAAACTTGAAATTTTGCCCATGAATGAACTCAACTGCGGAATTCTAGGAACTCTAAGGTTTTTTCATTCGAGAATTATCGTGTTCACCTTATCGTTTGAAACCAATCAGAATAATCGTGGAACGACCGCTCAAAAACTACCAATTCAAATTGAGAAGGAACTGTATTTAAAATCAAATAAATGCAATAACACTGAATTTGACAAAAACAAACGCGGTAGAATTATTGATGACCTACTCGACATCAAACCAAACGAATATAACTATATTCGTTTGGTAGATTGGCAAAGTGTTGTGAAAACTTCGTCGGGATTGCCTGTCTTTTTTATATTTCAAGGAAGAAGAAATACTACTTTTATCAACCTAAAACAAAGCAGCAATATTCGATGATTTCTTCAAAAATACTAATATGTGGCAAACATATTTCAACCTATCAGATAAGGAGACAAATTCAAATGAATTCATTATCCTACAATATTCCCATTTTTTTATTAATTTATATATTTTTTCATTGCACTTAGTATTTGTCTATTTCTTTCGAACAATATTGATATTAAATAAGTTTTCAACTGTGAAATGTGAACGAGCGATATTCGCCCTTCAATATTCGTCACTAATTCCAAAACAAGGTGGTCCTTCCTTAATCTTCATCAATTCACACCCCCCTATCAAGAACCCAATTTTCACATGCTCCTCGTAATTTCTGACAGAATTGTCCATACTTCGACAGATTATTGCTACCGGAAGTTTTGTCGTGTTGAAACGGTTCCAGTGGAGGTGTTGGTAAATGTTGACAGATATACAAGCGTCCCTAATTGCCGCAATAAATCAAAGATTTTGTGACATCCCATTGGTTTCGGTGGTTTCCACAATCGAAACAGGCTACTGGATAGGGTCTGGGAGAATGTTGGGTTATAAGTGGCGATAATAGACTGCAAAAAGTTAGGAGTTAGGGATTATTAACATTTATCACCGTGTCAATGCATTTGAGTGTATCTGACTGTGCCTAAGAAAATAGATTCGAATTGTATAGATTTCAGTGTTTGCATGCTTGTGCTAGAGAATAGTGTAATAGTATTCTAGCTTCTTCTTTATGATTATTTAGAAGTTGAATATCTTTACCACTTTTCTTTAATTTTTCACCTCTTTGGCTCAAATGATTTCGTTGAATTAGTTATTGGATTCGATTTGGTTTGTTTTGGTTGTTTTTTAATTTGTAGGCATATTAACTTTCGCAGCAAATATCTCAGATGGTTCAAATTTAATCGATATTTGAGTTAAGTTTAAAAAGAATGGTTAAATTCATAAAAGAACATAATCCTTTCAATGACTTGAGAGATATACTCACTTTTGACTCGAAATTTCAGGGGATTCACTAGATTAGAATAAAATTGTAGAAAAGAACTAACTCGTGTTTGGGAGCTTTTGAGATTGCTTTAATTCATATTTCGTTTACCTATTGGAAATTGTATATATTATATGATTTATTATAATTATCGTTTATTATTTTATCTAAATGATGAGTTCTGACGATACGATTCTCCTGAAACTTCGGCCGATCTTTTATTACTGAAATTTTGGCCAGTTTTCTTCGATATTCAGAGAGAATCATATTTTGCTGAAGCGATATTTTGCATAAAACTTGAAATTAGTTGAATCTGTTCTCATTGGAACATTGTTTTTTTCGATTTCTATTATCTAGGGTTATATGAGGGAATCCACACACAATATTGCTTGAAACTTCAAAGTATAGTATTATGTCAAAATTTCTACTCGAAAGAATATTTTCTAATGTAGGTGGCATGATCTTATGAAATTTTGATTGATGCTTAAAACTAGTATTTCACCTCAACATGCAAAACTTTATTGTTTCTGATTCTGTTCGAATCAGGAAAATAAAATTTCGATAGCCTATATTTTTCAGATTTTGATTATTAACACAAACAAACATAATGCCCGAACGAAAAGATCTACCCAGATAATTGAAATTTGCAGGATAGCTTCGGATCTCGAGTGCCACAGTGAAGTTCGTTATTGGGCATAATCCAAATAGGGGTTCTATAAAATGGCTTTCAAAATTCAGTTTTCCGCTTTGTTTTAAAAATTCAGATTCGACCGTAATGAAAATTTGCAATTGGATGCCAAATAACAATTTCTAATTTCATGGTAAAATTTGTTTTGTCCGCCCAACAACACCAGAAAAATTTCACCTAGTATTTCCGTGACCACAAAACCGACGTACAAAAGATTTTGGATGTTGATATGAAATAACAATTTGATACTGTCTGCAAAATTTGAAACTTAAAAATAATCTGAAACATAGGGAATTCAAGGAGAATATTGGATTAGTTACGTTACAACAGAACTCGTGCTCGAAGAATCATCTGAATCATGAAAAATTGAAGTAGAATACCGAAAAAAACTGACTACAGCTCCGATCGAGTTGAAATTTTTGATGGTTATAATGGCAACGCTATATATTATTTTTTGACATAGATGTAATGTCATTTGAGTTCTAACCATAGAGCATTGACACAGAATATCAAAAATAGTTACCTGATGGTTCAGAGACAACACATCAGACCGAGTTGAGACTTCCAGAGTACAAAGAATAACAATTTCAAGCCTCTTTGACTGTTATCGTAATTATAAAAAATTAGGACATAACTGACATCAAATCAAGAGTTTTTGGGTACCAATTGCACCACCCATGAAGACTCGGTATTTGTTCTCATTCGTCATTCCTCTCCTCTTTTCTTTTACAAAAACCAACCCCATCACCTTCTGTCCCCCGGTAAGAAAATCAACCTCCTCCTCAAGACCTCCGAGACATCAACCGCAATGAAGCAACACCCCCAACTTCGCATATTAGCCTCTGCCCATCCGCGTCGTAAACCTGCGGATGACCATAGTCCGTGTACTCCCCCGAGTTTCCAACTTGGAAAGCCGCAAGACGCGGGCCTTGAGCCCGCAAATTTCTCAGACGGCTCCCCGACCCGCTCTACCGAGTAATGATCTTTAGTTTCCGACGACCGCAAGTCTGCGTCGAAGTTTCAGTTGGGGGGGCCCGGTCGGGTCGGCCCCCCCGGGTCCCGTATTTATCAAACTTCGTTAATAATTCCGCGGCCCGCGGCTGAAGTTATCGCGCAAGATAAGTCGGGCGTGTGATCGGGGCTTTCGTTAATGATTCAATCGCGAGAGGAGCGTCGAGGATACTTCGTGAGGATTTTGAGGGTCGACGTGGTGTTTGATCGTAAGGGAGGGGACAGGGTGATTAACACCTTTTCGCACTTTCGTTGATTTTTTTGGAGTTCGCCCTTCATTATAGTTTTTTTTTTGAAGAACCTGCTTCCCTTACAGAAAAGATGCTTAAAATCGTTAACCCTGTAATAAACCTATTTCATGAGTGACGGTGTTTGAAATATATATGCGTCTAAGAGGGGTTTGTAGAACGTGGCATTCTCGTGATCTTTATATTCTGATCATTCTACCACTGATCATTCAATAGTTCTGGTAAAACCGCACATTATTTTTGTCCATTTTCCATTGGGCAAATCTTGACAGGTCACGTGAATGTTACGTGGTGATGTTCCCTCCCAACGGACACAAATTAAGATGTGCGGTGTTTATATGTTATAAGTCCATACCTAGTGTATGTTGTGTTTTGTAATTGTTTTGATACGTGAAATTGAAATTTATGAAAAAACATAAACTCAAAAGCTTAATAGAGGTTTCCAGCTCTATAACTGAAACAGGCGTCTAAAAAGCAGTATGATGGTGCAAGAGTGTCAGGAAAAGCCATATGACAAAGGTGTCAAAAGAAACACGAAAACAGCATAGTGTAATACGTAGTTTAGGGAATATCAGTAGAAGGAGAAGAAGAGTGTTAAAGAAAACAAAAACCGCAGTTGTGCAATCTCATATAAAAACAAATACTTAATGTATGTTCGTCCTTTATCTACTGCTGCTCTATTCATCCGATCATCATGAAACTTGTGGATATGATGGATTATTTCTCCGCAAAGGTTTCGAAACAGTAAACATTTACTACAAAAGATTTGAATTTCCATTTAAAGACTGTTATATTGAATAAGATTCCTTGGAACTGCTTTCCATGAAATTAATGTTATGATGATTAATGTTAGAATGATTTTTCTGTCTGTATGAAGTTGAAATTAAATATTTCGGGGAAAAGCTTTGATGATGTATCAAAATTTGAACTTACCATTTGAATATAAGAGCTGCAGCCTGTACTGAATTCCATTGTTAGTTTTCTGTCCATCAGATTCCTGTAAAGATAAATAAGGGAGATCAATTAAAATGCTTCATGACAATTGAACTGTGAATTATTTAGATATTCTAAGAAAAAACTGGATTCCAAGAGTTAAGCAACACTGAATGAATTATTAAAAAATTCTTCTTTCAATGAAATTATGTTCATCATTAAACTACTAAGCTTTTCAGCAATTATTTGGAAAAACCGGAGCATGAATTATGGACTTTTTGATCTCCTAAAATATGTAACAGTAGAAAGTCTAATTGACCATTGCATTATCAACTTAGGAGATAGTTTAGGAACTAGATAGGTTTTTATTTGGTATTCTGATTCAATAATTACCCATTATGGAGTAAATCTAGACTATGGAATTTTCTCATTTGTTATATCACATATACTAACCATTTATTCCTTATAGTTCGAGTGATTGATTTGTTTCAAATCATTGGGAACTACAAGTATAATAAATATACTGTCGTAAAAATTTAGATCGAGCAGAGAATAGAGATCGAAATTGTAAGACGTACATTCTCTAATTGCATAGAAATAATTGGAATCTGTAGGTCGATAGGTCAATTTTTAGATTCTGCAATTAACTAAGCCTTAATTTTTTTTTTCATCTCCAAGTTGATTTCATCGATTAACTCTCTTCATTCAGAACGAAATCAGAAATATATGAGTCAAAGTAAGCATCTTGAGCTGTCTACTCACATACTCACATAAAGTATAAGCGTTCTGATATACATTGGTAAAGTGACTACTTAGACTGGGCATATTATTAAGTTGTACAACTTTGCTTCCGCCGTTTTGCAATCGGTGTAATGTATTATGAGTTGTTAAAACCAACTAAATCAATTACAGGCGATCGTTATCGAACGCAATTAATGCGTTCAAGCCGAGCATTGATAGACAAACGGCCGCAATACAACGAGAGTGACTTTACAGCATGACAATGCTTGACCTCATGTTGTGAAAGTGGTCAAGACATACTTGGAAACTCAGAGGAAAGAAAAGATAGAGGTGCCTTATAGCATCTGTTGACATCGCTATAACATTTTTGTTTACAAACACTTATAATGTACTGCGTTGCCATTCTGAGGAAGAAGTAATCTTTTCTCCGTTCTGTGGCATAGATGTTTTGCGAATATTCTGAGGATTTGGCAACACGGTTCTGTTGTTGTTATTGCACGTGTCAACTAGAGGTGCGTCAAGGGTTAACTGTTCATTTTAATTTCACGTTTGTAATCGGCGTTGTTTCATACAAGTTTGTGAATTTTAAGTTACATATTGTTCATTTTAATCATGGTGAATACTCGAAAAACATGTATAGTGTGTAAAACATCGGAAATGAAAACCTAACCTATCATAGTTAAGTTCACGTTTTGAGTCCATAGGCGTAGAATATAGCTCGTCTAGGGCGTAGTATTTGTGAGATATCGAAAACTTAATTCAATGCTAACATTTGTAGGTTTCCTTCAAATAGAGAATTCAGCAAAATATGGTACCACGTATTAATATTGCAAATGAACAATTTGCCGAAATATGCATATGTTTGTTCCAAACATTTCAGCACCGAAAACTTAGTAAGAGAACCATTGACTACGCCACTGAAATGTTTACCGCCCCTCTAGTTGTCAATTTTGGAGGTTTGTTGTTGTCCTATCTCACTTTATCATCATGCTGTTGCAATTGATTACAATACAACGCTATTTACTTCTAAGGGCACCTCTATCTTTTCTTTCCTCTGAGCTTGGAAACGTTGTAATGGAAAGTCCTACTCCACCCGCTGAATTCTCCAGACGTTGCTCCCTCGGACTGTCACTTGTTTCGATCAATGTCACACGACCTGGCTGACCAGCACTTCCGGTCTTATGAAGAAGTAAAAAAATTGGATCGATTCGTGGATCGCTTCAAAAGATGACCAGTCTTTTCAACGCGGAATTCGTACGAAAGTAGTCGCCAGCGATGGACAATACTTCCGAGTCATAAATGTATATCCAGATTTTTACAATTAAGCATCGAATTTCGGAAAAAACGGCAGAAGCAAAGTTGTACGCTTATGTAACTTATCAAACTACAACCCAAAAAGAAGGAGCAAAAAAAAAACGTATCCGACTCTGGACCCGGTCCAAAATTTACCGACGTCCCAACCGCAAAAACCAGCTAGAGATAACCCCCTCAGCTCAATGGACCATTTCCACAACAACCGAAAAGTGAAAGTCCACAGTGAACAAACACACTTCCAAGTTTTATGTTTACGTCCCAATTATGCCGGAGCCGAATGCCATTCCAGCACATAATTTCCCCTCCAACCCCTCTATCACCTCCCGATCCCTCGCTGTTGGCAACAATGGATCCAAAACAGCGTGTTGTATTTATTCATACTACTTTCCCCCGATGCCGGTCCGTTATTGTTGTACATTTCACCGTGGGCCCTTTTCCTCCCGTTGCCATGGCTACGACGCCGCCACCTCGTTCCGCAGACGCCGCCGACGTTCGTCAAAGGACCCCGACGTGTTGCGGCACCGCTGGGGGAACGCGATGTTCGGTGTTTGTTTCTTGAGCGCGCAGGAGAATTGGCGTTGTTGTTTCGGGTTGGTGTTTGGGTCAACTCTTCTTCATTGGGGTTATTGTTGGTTTATTGCTCCAATAATGAACTTTAGGAATCTTTTTTGAACTCTTCTTTCAATGTTTACAGCTGGATTTTAATGCTTGTAACATATGGATATTATTATTCATATCAATCACTATAATTGTTATCAATTCTTTTGGATGAAGAAGCTGATGTTTGGCTCAGAAAACCTCGGCTCGAATCTGCATCGCTTTCCTTTTATTTTTCATTTTATAAGCTTCTATTATTATGTTCTGTTTTAATTTAGATTTTCTTCTCTCAAATGCTGAGACCTTCAAATACATAAACAGAGTTTAGTTCCGGAATAGGTTGATGATTGTTTTGTAGATTAGAAGCTTGTTTTCCTACTTCAATTTGGATTTTCTACTAATCTTCTCCTTTTTCTTCGTCAACCCGTTTTATTACTCATAGATATAGGCCGCGCTCAATTATTTGCGCGCCTCCTTATCATGTGCCTTGATCACAAAACAGTCATGTTCTCCATATTGTCAACCCATCGTTTCTGTGGACGCCCAACGATTCATTTTGTTTGTTTGGGTCTCCATACAAGCCCATATGCTTCCAGTCATTCTAACTACATTACCAGCCGTATTCGACTTTGCCTCAGCCAATTTTCGAATTACGTTTTTAACTTTGGTCTGATTCCTTATATTGTTGTTCTTAATCTTAGAGATACCCAACTTGTGGCGTTCCATGGCTCTTTGTGTCGTTTTGCAAAAGTTTTGTTCAATCTTATTGTTTCCGGATCATACGTTTGCACAGGTAGGTAGTAGGTATGAATGTACTTTCCTATTTAAATTTATTGGAGTTTTGTTGTTTTTGAGTATCTGTCTCAATCTACCAAAAATTGCCTATTACAACCTTATTGGTCTTGATATTTCCACATGTTGATTGTCCTTTCCAAGATTCTTGGTATGACCAAGATGAACATATGGGCTAGCACATTCAATTACGTTATTTTGGATGCATACATTATTGTTTTCCAGATCAAAAGCTATGTCTTCTTCAAGTTCATTACAAGTCCCACACTGTTTGTTGGCAGAATCATTTAATTAACATTTCTTCCAGTTCCGTAGCACTGTTAGCTACACCAACAGGACCAAAGACCCCTTTTTTGGTTCAACTGTGAAGGACACAATAACAAATTTTACTTTATACCAATAGGTTAATAAAATTCTATATCTTACAGATACAATTCAGATATTTTCAGTTACCTAAGGTGACTAGTGAGTAACCACAACTCAGTTAGCTCTGGAATTTTACCATTACGCATATGCCAATGCTGATCCACAGAATGCACCCCCACGCAGACAAACAGAACCTCATTTTCTAGGTTTATATGAGAAAAACTGAATGATCTTGAATTTTCAATTGTAATGGAAAAAAAAAACAAAAATCCAAAGCCAACTTGGATAATATGATTATTCATAACGACGCTGTACTAAACTAGATCGATGTGATTAAGGCTTCAACGCTAATCTTTCGAAAAAGGAACTGGTGATGCTGTTATGCATTTTATGTAATATTTTACCCTTCAATCAACTGAAGAAGTGTCAACAACTGGAAGATAAACCAATAGAAAGAAGAGTTGTCATCTGGTTATAGTATACGGGACAAAAACTAACCTATTACAAATTAACTACGACAAAAAGTTCGTTTCTGCAATCCGTACTTCATGTTTTTCACAACAGCTCACTTAATCAACTGAACAGTCCCAGATGATTCAGAAGAGTAATATCCATCATGCAGCTAATTCAATTAAGTCGGAGCGCAAAAAAAAAATTAGGACGACTTGAATTATAGCCTTCAAAAGCGCTAGATTTGATGTAACAGCGTTAAAAAATTAAAACGTATAAACAACGGGTGTGATATTATGGACGTATTATGCAAGTGCATACAGATTAATGAAGATATGAATATGTGACATGACATGCAGAACCGCACCAAGTTAAACTTCGAATCAGCTTTAGAACAAATTTTTCAGGAAATAATGAAGAAATTATTTGTATTCAAAAATTGATATTGAAAGAATATGTAACTTGAATGAAGTTCCATACATAAGAAACGAAATTCGAACAATATAATTATAAAAATTTATATAATTCAGTAGGGTACTACAAAGATTATAGTTGAAGCATTATACAGAAGCGTTAAAGTAGAAACACATCCAACAAACTCCTTTGGTTTCCTTTGTAGGTGTTTGATGGTTGAATCGATCAACTGTAATTCTATTAAATTGGGATAATGAAACACCGGATTTCTTATCTAATATAATGACTTTGGCTGTACAAGTTATATGTTTGCAAGTTAACAGCTACAAGCGTACTGGCTTCTATATGCCCCAATTTTCTGGTGATGTTAATCGTCGCCTTGGATTCTGCATACCAAAGGGCCATCCAGGTCCCTGATTGGTCCACGTCCTCATTCCTTTGTTCCTACGATGTGACTTCAGGATGACCATATGTGGCCCCTGGCGCCAAGGAAGTTCCAGTTCTATTTTTAGCCCTCGCTGATACCTGCAGGGGTTGGCTTTTCGACCTAAATGCGACTTTGTGAATATTCAACTGTCCGTAAAGTTTGTGTGAAATTCACTTGACGCAACATACCGCCCCCCTTGAAAGCTCTGCCTTTCAACAACGTCCGAAACTGTAGGCAGAGTACCCTAACACAAAAAAAAATGTCAATTTTCGACCGGTAAAACACTAAGTCCCGATACCGGTCGTTTGAATAATCCTTCAGCGGTTCTCACTGTCACTACACGCACTATACTGTCCTTACAATGGTGCGTTTCGGTGATTCCGGCTAATTCCCAATTTTGAGGAGGTGTGTTGTCCTCCTTCAATGATACCATTGTCCCTGGTTGCTGGTTCTCAAACTCGATCGTCACCTGAAGAGACTTCTTGATTCGATTTGTAGTCTCGAATCGTAGATCTTCTTGCGGTGTTGATACACGAAAATGACCTGATGTGAGGACATTCAGGACCAAAGGATCATAGGATAGAGGTTTTTAAAGGTCGAGAGTTTAAGCACTCCTCTACCTGTACACTGACTGTCTGAAACTCATCATAAGTTATCCTCTCATTGCCTAAAATTTCCTTGATATAACATTTGGTTGAGTTTACTGCCGCTTCCCACAGACCGCCAATGTGCGGTGCTCGTGGTATTATAAAATGCCATTGTGCCATATGACTTGAAAAATACTCCGAAAATTCAGCCTGATTTTTGTACGATTTCAAAAAATCATCTAATTTCAGGAGTCCCCGCTTTGCTTCAATAAGATTTATCCCGTTATCCGAATGTATGTTTTTAATCAAACCTCTGCTTGCAATGAATCGCCTGAAAACCTTCATAAATGGATCTCTGCTCAAGTCCGAAGCTAGTTCCAAATGAACTGTCATTGTCGAATTGTAACCAAATGAGTACAAATATGAATTAATGTATTTTTTCCTTGATAGATTGCCGATTATGTAATTCGATCTTGAAGGTTTGATGCAAAAACAAGTTAGAGATTTATGTCTCTGTCTCTTTCTGACCGTAGCGTGTCCTGATAACACCCTATATTTTATTCGTATCGATGAAAGAAGAAATTGCGCTCCCAGATGCATATTCCCGCTATGCTCATTCTTGAAGTTAAGTTTTGTTAAATGCTTAACCGAATGACCGAATTCCTCAGGTTCACAAATTTGTTGAATTCGCTTTTCTAAAACAACATTAGTTGAAAAATTGCAAACAACTTTATTCGACGGTGAGTCCCCATTTTTTACTTTTATTTGCCCTGCTATTATCCATCCCAACTTCGTTTTTTGTAATGTTGGTTTTCCCTTGCCAAAATTGATCTGACCCGCACAGATTAAATTCCAAAATACAGAGCCACCCAATATCCCATCGATTTTATCGGGTTCTGCAAACGACTCATCTGCCAAGTTGATATTTTTTGGAATAGTAAATCGACTTGTATCGATTTTTCTTGATGGCATACTGTCAGAAATTTCTTCTATAACTAGAAATGTAGAATTAAATTTAAAATTCTTGAACCTTGAATGAATCAACGTGTTAATCGAATATCTAATCTGAGACGTTGCGTTTCCAATACCAACAACTGGTATATTCACCCGATTCCGTGACAGGTTTAGTTTTTCAGCGAATTCTCTCGTTACAAAATTCGACTGACTTCCCGAATCTAAAAGTATCCTACCCCGATGTAGATTTCCGTCCGAACCCGCAAAGTAAATAATTGCCGTTGACAATAGAACGTCTGATCCTTGTCTGACCGTGAAATTGAGTACCGACTCTTCCTTAACGACCTTCGGAACTCTTTGACCATTTGTATTTTTAAGACCCCGAATTGAGGGATGCCTTACCGTCACACATGAATAATTGTGAGAGGTACCCCCTGAAGTTTCCATTGCCGGAATATCTTCACTTTGTTGTGATTCTTGTGGTTGAGTAATTGCATGCAACAATGTGTTGTGCTTATTTCCGCAGTGCCTGCAACCGCCGCGTTTGCAGTCTTGCGCCCTATGTCCCTGTTGAAGACAGTTCCAACAAGAATTTGACCGTCTTACTTCATTTCTCCTATCACTGATTGATAGTCCCAAGAATTTTTTGCAAATGAATAAAGAATGGTTTTCCTTACATATTGTACATGACTTGACGGATGGCATGAAGGCCTTCGAAGTTCTTTCAAACCCTGGTTTATCGCTTTGTACCCCTGTTCTTTTTGACTCTATTGTTTCAAGAAGAACGCACCTTTCCTCTAAAAATTGTAAAAACTCTTCCATGCTCGCGAATTTATTTACTTTACCCGATTTTTGCCATTCCCTTCTTGTGACAGGATCTAGTTTTGCCTCTAGAGTAAAAATCAGTAAAGTATCCCAATGCTCTACCGGTTGACCCAATGACCTAAGAGCCCTCAAATCCCTTCTGATTTCGTCTAAAAATTTCCTGATTTGACCATATGATTCCTTCATTATGGGCGGAAATTTATGGAGAGATTCTATGTGATTTAACGCTATCATCTTTTTATTCTCAAATCTGGTCTTAAGCAATGACCAGGCCGCATTATAGTTTTCAGACGAAACTTCTAACGACCGAATGACTTCCGCCGCATCGCCTTTAAGAGCATTCTTTAGATAATAGAATTTTTGGATATCTGTTAAACCCTTGTTTGAATGAATTAACGCATTAAAACTATCATAGAACTCTAACCAGTTTTTGTAAGAACCTTGAAACTCTGGAATTTGCATTGTGGGCAATTTGACATTTCTTTCCGCAATTGAATTATCACTTGAGCAAAGTGAACCCTTCATGAATTGCGAGATCTTTGTATCCGCGAGAGCAATTGATTCAAAATACGCATCCTGAAACTCGATTCTTTCTTGTTCCTGCAAGTCAGGATGATTGATGTCGAGTTCTTCAATTTGTATTTGCAAATTTTCGAACTCGTTCCATAACTCTTTGCATTTTTCTAACCGTGCCGGGATTTGGCCTGCCTTTTCTGACTCGATAGTCTTCAAAAAGGATTCAAATCGAGTTAATTGAGCTTTAACTACACCTCTGCGTTTAATTAAAACATTCAATTCCGACATTATGTGAGAAATAATGAGAGTCTAATTTATCTAATAATTTCAACAGTCAATGCACTGATAAATCGTACCGAAGTAAATGAGGAAGGAAAGGAAAATGTACTCACAATCCGTTCTTTTTCTGTACCGTGAATGATTATAGCTAGCTACCAATCTGCTGCTGGGTGACCAGTAATCCTATGTGTCCGTTTGTATTGTCCCCCAGGTGGAACTCCTACAATTGCCTTGAAATCGCTGTTGCTCTTATTGTAAGTTTTTTGTTGCTATGTCGTCCCCCAAATGGAACTCCGAAAAACTTCCTTGATTATGCTTGATTGTGTTGCTGTGTTCTCCCCAAGTGGAAAACCAAAATGCCTTGAATACGCTGAACTCTGCTACCGTTTGCACTTGTACACCTTAGCGTCGTTTCCCGATTTTACAACACTACCCGTCGAAATCTTTCGCAATGATCACTATCCGGCTCGAAGGACCATATGTTTGATGGTTGAATCGATCAACTGTAATTCTATTAAATTGGGATAATGAAACACCGGATTTCTTATCTAATATAATGACTTTGGCTGTACAAGTTATATGTTTGCAAGTTAACAGCTACAAGCGTACTGGCTTCTATATGCCCCAATTTTCTGGTGATGTTAATCGTCGCCTTGGATTCTGCATACCAAAGGGCCATCCAGGTCCCTGATTGGTCCACGTCCTCATTCCTTTGTTCCTACGATGTGACTTCAGGATGACCATATGTGGCCCCTGGCGCCAAGGAAGTTCCAGTTCTATTTTTAGCCCTCGCTGATACCTGCAGGGGTTGGCTTTTCGACCTAAATGCGACTTTGTGAATATTCAACTGTCCGTAAAGTTTGTGTGAAATTCACTTAATGTTTATTGGTTGAATCGATCAACTGTAATTCTATTAAATTGGGATAATGAAACACCGGATTTCTTAACTAATATAATGAATTTGGCTGTACAAGTTATATGTTTGCAAGTTAACAGCTACTAGCGTACTGGCTTCTATATGCCCCAATTTTCTGGTGATGTTAATCGTCGCCTTGGATTCTGCATACCAAAGGGCCATCCAGGTCCCTGATTGGTCCACGTCCTCATTCCTTTGTTCCTACGATGTGACTTCAGGATGACCATATGTGGCCCCTGGCGCCAAGGAAGTTCCAGTTCTATTTTTAGCCCTCGCTGATACCTGCAGGGGTTGGCTTTTCGACCTAAATGCGACTTTGTGAATATTCAACTGTCCGTAAAGTTTGTGTGAAATTCACTTGACGCAACAGTAGGTATAGAGGAATTTTCAAACAAAAGTAGCAAGGGTTTCATTGGATACCACTTAGAATTTCATTATTTCTGATGGGAATTCACAAAACATCATACACAAAAAGATTTGGGACGATTATTATCAAAATATATTGAATCTAACCCGCTGCTAATTTCCTTTCCAGAATCATAAAAAAGTGTCAGGATGTACAAGAAACTGTTCGAACAACCTTTAAATTTGCATTTATTTCAGTCGGCAACGTTTCGGAATTCAGGATTCATAAGCTCAACACTTGGGTAGAAAAGCACGAGGAAAAGCATTCTAGGGAATTTTTATGTCATTCTGAAACCTGATGCTATTTCAGGAGGCCGATCCTGGAACAATATCCTGAATGACAGCTAATCCCACGGACGCGTGCATGCATGTTTTTGCATGTTCTGCCTGCCGGTCAGACTAATCTCGCTAATGCGAAACAAGAGAAGTTGCAATAGTTTTGAGACGGACCATACCCCTCACATTTTTCAATTGTTGCGCCAGTTGAGGCAATTAATTACAGGGTGGAACATGAAACCGAAAACCAGGATAACATCGGTCTTGTCTAGTAATTAAATAAAGTATTGTTGCTTGCTCAATACCCCAACAATGCCCTTGCGAAAAGTTGTACCTAGATGATTGAAGGAGTGTCAGATTTAGGTATGGTAGATACTGATGTAGCTAACACTATTGAGTTGATTTCTTACTGTCGTTTCAACAAATTCAAAACGAATTGTCATAAAATCCACTGAGACTAAAGTGTTGGTGTTTGAGTTGAGATGATTTAATAGAAATTCGAAATTGGATTTTTTTTATTGAAATTGTTTTTTACCTGATCTTTTTCGATGAAACCGATGAAGGCTGTCCTCTCGATTTCAACTGGCTGTCCTGATCTGTCATAGAGGGCTATGACGAAGTGGAAGAAGTTTGATTTTCTGAGATTAGAAGGAGGTTGCTTCTCGAAATGTGCCCTGCCAACACCGATCCTGCAAAAAATTAATTTATGAAATTTTGTTGAAAACTCATGATTTATTGTGCAATTGTCCGAAAATAATGAATGACAAATTAATGGGAAATGGACATTTAGCATTTATTATTATTGTTACAAAAAATACTATATGCAATTCTGCCTACCAATATTACGGTGTTCTGCACCAAGGTTTAGTAAAGCTACCTATATTATATTCTTAAAGAGCCTATTCAAATAGTATATCAATAAAAGCGGAAAATTGAAACTGTATGGTGAGCAAATGTGAAACTCTCGGAATCTTACTTTCTCGAGTGTTACTACATTATGATATTTATGAAATTTTATATATTCCAAACATCAATTTCAGTCATTCTGAATGTACGATACGGATTGCGTTCTTAAAATTCCAAAGATATCAATATTTTGAGTTCTAGTTACCTAATTTTGTTGAAATTAATTATGGTTAGTCAGATTGGAATATAAATTGTTAGATATGAATTTCAGTTCATACAGGTCATTGCTCATCCTCTAACGTGAAATTACTGTGATCCTCACATCCCAATTTCAACTAGTCCGATATTGATGAAATTCCTTTCGGAAATTCTATGTATTCTCACATCCCAATTTCAACTAGTCAGATATTGATGAAATTTCTTACGGAAATTCCAGGGTTCCTTACATCTCAAGTTTAACTATTCCGATTTTTATGAAATTTCTTATGGAAATTCCAGTGAACCCCACAATATCAAGTTTCACTAGTCCGAGATTGAAATTTCAAATGGAAATTCCAGTGAACCCCAAAATATCAAGTTCGACTTGTCCGATATTGATGAAATTTCTAATGGATATTCCAGTAAACCTCACAATATCAAGTTTGACTAGTCAGATGATGATTTCTACCGGAAATTTCATTGAACCTCATATATCAGTACGATATTGATGAAATTTTCAACGAAAATTCCAGTGAACCTCACATATCAAAGTTGGCTAATCCGATATTGATTAAATTTCTTATAGAAATGCCAGGAATCTTTATACCTAAAGTTTAACTACACCCATATTGATGAAATTCCTCACGGAAATTCAATGGCATGCTCACATCTTCAGTTGAACTAGTCCAGTATTTATAAAATTTCTTACGGATATTAAAAATAGGTTTCAACTCATTTTGCAAGAATTCAGTCCTTTCGGGTATATGATAAGCATTGCGCATTTGCAAAGATGAAATCCCCCTGATCTCAGTTTTTGCTTTGTAATCGTCCGATTTTGATGAAATCTGGTATGATGATTCGAAACATCAACAGTTTCATATGATGTTCAGTTCTCTACACGTTGTAAATTAGAACGTCTTGAGATATAAATGTACAACAACGTACCGTGTGGAGGCTGATTTTTTAGGAGAAAAGAACAACGAAGCGGAGTATCTCCTTCTGGCAGAATACTTTTAAGATTCGAGTTCATTCTGTTTGTAGATAATATTAACTTCCAGATTAGGAAGATTATCACGAAATAATAATAATAAGGATTGAAATTTCTTTGAGTTCAATCAAACAAATGAACAACTTTTCTGTAGATCCTTTAATGAAGCTATGATACCTACTATGATTCAACTTATCCTCGCTAACGGTGGAAATAGTGCACTTGAACTTTTCTGTTTGAATTTGTATCATTACAATATAAGTTCACAAAACAACATCCTGCAGTTTGCTCGGAAATTTCCGCATATCTGAATTCTTTATCGACTCCAACCCCCCATACAATAAAAACAAACATCCAAAACAAGTAATAAAACGATACACAGACGCATCAATAGCGACTATACATACAGGTACAGCAAACTCCCCGTCTTATTCATAATACAGAGCCGTAATGCGGCCCCGGAAAAATACCGTAGATTGAACCAGTCCGCCGCCCCCGCCGCCGCCCCCCCCATTACTTGCCACCCCATATCCAATCGACGGGATACACATCGGGAATATACAATCGCTCCGACTCTTACATATATACCGGTTGCCGTACCCTGCAATTCCCGCATAACCTTCGGGCTGGTTTTACTGCTTAATAAAATATCGCTCACACGCCCGGGCGGTTCGTCCACCGCTCCAATTCGATCGGCTGAGAAGTAGTTACAAGTGCAACGAGATAACTCCCGAGTTATTTTGGATTATTGCGACGATGATGTCGGTCGGAGAGATGTCGGATGGTGTGTGAGCACCCTTATTGGCGGTATTGGCGTTTTTATTTGGTATGGTATGGGAGGCGGTTTTAGGAAGTTCTTCCGGGGTCGTTTTCGTTTTTTAGTTCGGTTTGAAGTGGGGTGTTGCCCAATCGAATGGTTCTAAATTGGTCTAACATATAATTTAGGTTTCAATCAGACTTTTGGTTTCTATATTTTGATGTCCATATAATATATATATATATGTCCGTAGGATAGTGCTAAATGCTGAGCAATACTCGGTAGTATAACGGAGATCAAGATAATATATAGTCGACCATCAATGGCAAAGTCATACACCTGGCAGACAAACATTTCTACATCTACCTAGATGCCCCAATACCAATAGACAAGTAGAAGCAGGAGTTCTCCCCAAGGGTCATTTCTAGGACCGCTACTCTATAATATGTAAGCATACGACATTACAAAAACCCAAGAAATCTATTAACCCTAAATGCAGATGATAAGGAGATAGCAGTCAGACTTACAGACGTCTTATACAAAAGATTGCAAACATCACTAGAATATATTTATTAAATGAAATATTCAAATAAATGATTAAAAGAGCTAGGCTATTCTCCTACATACAAGGAGAAGAGATAAAATAGGCAAATGAATCAAGTATCTAGGTGTTATACTAGACTGACATGGGAAAACCAAATAAAATACGGAGTGAGTAAAACCAAGTCAGTATTGAGCAGACTTTACCCACTTACAGGAGGAATTAATAGTATATGTAGATATATATCTACATATACTATTAATTCCTGCCAATAAATCCATATGGATTTATTGGCAGCATGGGCCTATGCAGCCAAAATCCACATCAACATATAATATAGGGACTTAGAATAGCTAACTGTAACAGTTTTCCTGAAGAGAAAGGCAGAGAAGGTTTTTGAAAAAGCAAGCCTACATCCAAATGACTAGCTGAAAAGACTAGTTGACAACAATCCTGTTGAAGATGTGATTAAAATACCAATCACGTAAGACACAGAGATCAGATCTCAATATTTTAAAAAGAAGATCCTCTTCTATAAAAGACATAGATTAACAACAAAACCTCACAGCAGATATTGTGATAGAGTTACAAACAAAAGGAGTCAAATGGTTGATAATTTTATTTTATTAAAAGTCAGGTTGTGAAGAGGGTTAGGTTATATTTACAAATAGAATTGCTATCTTAGGGCTGTAGCTAATTTGGGCAGCTGAAACGAAGCGATTTAAAATTCAAAACCCCATTTGGGCAGTGAATTGAAATAGTTTCCCGATAACTCAAGAAATATTTCACTGAAAGTTTGAAGTCCGAATTTGGCTAAGCAAAAATTACAAAAATTAGGGAATTTTCCTCATTTTCTCGGTAAGAAGATACAAAAAAAAACACAACGGGATTCTATAATCTCTGTGAGAGTTATTCATCCCCTTCACCCTCCAGGCGAAGTCTGAACCGCCATCCGATCAGAAACCACCCCCTCTCTCCTTTTCAGGTCCGGGGACGGGCAGAATGTCCAGCAGGCAGGTTCTGTCTGCCGATCATGGCCGTTTGCGGTCGTCCTGCTGGCCGCAGGACCAGACTCGCGAGATAGGCCTAAAATATACCCCAGAGCCAGCGCAGCATCCTATACGGATGAATGGGGTACAGAGGGACAGGTTAATTTATGTCCCAGGTTCGTTAATTTGCGGGGCAGATATAATCTGCAAAGCTGATATACAGGCTGGACTATATATAGTTCGATTAGAGACTATTATTTGGTGATCGTTTTTAGGGAAAACAGGGACATCGTCAAATAGGGGTTGGGGTTGAATGATAAGAGCTTTTCTCAGCAACATTAACAGATTTTTGCATGGAATTTGATGCAAAAATCAATTACTGTACAGAATTGATGCGAATGATGATACGAAAAATTTGATTAGAACATATCAAAATATTCTTGAAAACCAATACACTTGCCAGAAAAGTAGCACAGACTCTTTCATTGCTCAAAACCTTTCTGTGGTATAGGTATATACCAGAAAGTGCCTGAGGAGAAGCAAAAAACCGAAAGAGAAACACTCTAACGGAATCTTACAGAGTTGGATCACTCCAAAAAGTTTCTTGGAAACTTTGATTCTGCTAGGTCTAAGATGTTTTCGAATCTTAACAAGAATATTCTACATTTCCTCACTAAATTGCTTTCAAGGCATTGTCACCTCAGGAAGCCCTCATAAGAAAGGGTTTAGCAGAATATGACTATTGCAGATTCTGTGGGGAGGAGGAAGAAACTCTGGATCACCTGGTGACGGAATGCCTCGCCATCGCTCGCCAACGCTAAAAATGCTTAGATTCGGTGTTTTCACGTCCTTGAGTTGAAATGTTGAAGTTCACTTTACAGGGTTAGCACCAATGAAATCAGGCGATCTATATAGATACTTATTGAGTTCATTCTATCTTAGTTTTTATACATTATGTTATATACAAGTATAACTGTTCATTTCTCATATTTTCTGTACTCAGATTCATGATCTTTATTCCACTAGAGGTTGAGGATGGTTGACCGTCGGTTGAGTTCAACCAGCGTAAACGAAATAACCAATAAATATTACATAAATATAGAATTATCAATTTTTTTTCTTTTTCTTTCGGTGTTTGGACTACGAAATCTAAAAAAAGACTGCCAGAATTGTACAAGCAGTGTTTTCAACCGAAATAAATTCGTCCACAAACGTTGGTTTTACAACCGACACATAAACACTAAAAAGTCTATAATAAAATTGCAATCACCGTCCAGAACAAGCAGTTTGTTCTGTATCAAATGACAGTGGGTCTATTTAAGAGAGTATGTTTTTCAGTAAAAACATTGGGTTTTCGAAATGTTGCCTCAATATTTAAAATATTGGGGTGCGAAAAAACTGTTGCGAAATTTAATCTTGAAGCCTTCAGATTGATATGTACCTGATATAAATTTTCATGGTATATTCAGATAATAATAGTTTCGAAATAGTCATTTATAATATAAGTGTAGAAGGCATTGATGTTCTTCAACGACTTCAAAATTGAAAAACGAACCACGAATTGACGTTTTTTTGAATGAACGAGTGTAAGAATGAGCCTTCTGTAGTATACATCATATTCTCTAATTCACTGAATTTTTATTGAAATTGATGGAATATTCCCATCATATCGTTTAGTGACTTCTGCATTGAAAAATGTTGGTCACCAAGTGTAGTAACATATAATATTGAAGCATAACAATGAAATATGTGTGAAACTGAGATATTCCGCACGATTTTGTTCTACAAGGTATAACAGTAAGAACGAATTTGCCACAGAATTAAAAAAAAAAATGATTTGAAATTATTCTAATATAATTCAAAATTTCAATTGTCCATTCACGCTTTAGCAGATGTACAAATCCGTCCACATCCAAGAAACAAATTGGACCATACTTCCCATAATATAGAGGCGCATCGTCCCAATAAAACTCAATTTTCCACACCATCGCCCGTACAATCGATCCCATATGGCCTTAACGCTATTAAGAGCAAACGTTTAAGCGTACTTAAATGTAATTCGAAGCCGTGGCCTGTACGCCTCTCGAGATATCTAGAGGGCCGCTAATATAAGTGCCACTCGGTGTTGAAACGACAGGGACCGACCTTATCGGCCGATACACAACACTTCTCTCGATGAACCCTTCTAACGTCGTCGGACGCGTATATACGCCCCCGCGCATATGGTGTTACGTTGTGACACTTCGAATAATAGATCTCGACTCAATTCAGGGTCCTATTTGGGTTTATTTCTGGTATTAGTGAATTATATACACTGGCGACAAGAAAGATGTACAATTACAGTGGGGTTGGAGTACAAAAGGGGTATATTTGAAGAAGTGGATGTACCTGCTGACTCATATATGTATAGAAGTGTTGATTATTTTTGCAACGCTAATTCAATTAGATACTTGTATGGTGCTGAATTATTGAGATTCAATACGAATACACAATAGTTTTGTTTTGATTAAGCGAAAACAAATAAAAGAAGCTTTTACTAGGAGCAAACAACAAAGTTAAGTACATATAAGACGTTCAAGGTGTTTATTTTCATTTCCTACATGCTACATATAATTTAAATAATCAAGAAAACTGAAGAAAATATGTAGGGAAAAGAAAATAACTTTCAATACTTCCGTCTCAAATCATAATTATACTCTTAACTATTCTGAAGTTCAACTTGATAAAATATCTTTGAATTTCAAGGTCCACAAATTGCGTATGAAATTGAAATGGATTAACATTCTTCAAAATTTAAATGGTTCTTCATAGGGTGCTGATCCTATCAATCTTTGATAGCTATGGCCATGGTTTTTTCTGCTGCTGAATACTGTTGTTCGGTTCAGTTTATTAATGCTTATGCACAACTAAAAGTTTCAATGAGAATTATCAGTAGAATCATTATATCTATTCCTTCATTTTGGTTACCAATGCTATCGCATATACTTCCACCTCATATTCGTATAGAAAGGTTGAAGTAAAGAAATTTTGAAATAAATTTCATATCTACCCGAACTTTTCTTCAAACTAATTGAAGTGACAAGGAAATTTGACGTTCGAAATGGAAATCTTGTAATATCTTCAACAAAGCAAAGTCTAATCTTTGATCCTTCAGAGAAAGTTTCAGGTGCTATCTTCCTAGGAAAATTTGGTGTAATTCAAATCGACTTATGGTCATGGTCGTTGAATACAATGTTCAAATGGCATTCTAATGAAAGTCCGCTATATAAGTGTGACGTAAAAAAACCGTTGACCACTTGGAGAATAGTTGCTCAATTTATAGATTTGATGGTACTTTCCAAGCTATCCATTCAGTTTCACATTATTTTTTAAGAACTTTTTATCGATATAATGTAAAAAATAATATTTATTACTCATTTCTGTTCATTTTCTTTCTGTTTTCAAAATTAATTATAATTATGCGTCGTCTACTTCAACGAAATTTCATAGGGATATAATCACAAATATTTTCTCATTGTTATGTTGTTGTTGGAGAAAGATTCATCTATTGAGGACGACGTGGAACCGACAAATTGTGATTTTCTGTTAGGTACTTTTACACCAACCATATCAATATTCTCTGTGTGCATGCATTTATTTGTCGTTATCGTCGTGTATTATGTGAAGAAAATGCATTTTCAAATTTGTTAACAATACGACCAAGTGAGTAGATTAACTGAATAATTTCATCCATAAATTCCTTCTGAATTTCTCTTAAGGTTGTAGACTACTTTGCGCTGAAACTGCAATTCCGCTAGATGGAGCTACCCGAAAATTTTTGGTAGATTTGTACCTGGCACACCCATTCAAGTTGAGAACCGCCTGTTTGGTATTTATTGCCCCTAATAAAATCTCAACTCTCGATGAAGCCCAGCAAAGAGTAAATTTGTGTTTCTGTAAACTTTAGAAATTCAGTTCAGTTAAGATACAGTGGCGTATCCTAGGGGGGGGGATAAGGGGGATATATACCCCCCAGCGAAACATTTTTACTATAAATTTTTTCAAGTTAATATTAATGAAGGAAGTACGAGAAAATTTTCTTAATCAAGAATTGCCTATTTTCAGGGTTAAATTTAAATGGTAAATATTGTAGATAGAGTTTCGGGAATAGGGAGTTTTTCAAAAGAAATTTTTTTTTTTGAGAATTTTTTGTCAGATTTCTGAAATATTAATAATTTTCCATATTTCGGCAAAAATCCAGATACCTTTTTTTCATCTTAATTTCTTTATGACTTTTGAAATTTTCTTTATGATACTAAGCGCTCAAAATGTACTTCTCCAGACATCATTACGAATAAAATCAGCTAGCATATATATTTTAGGAACAGTATCGTTTCTAATTCTAACAATGATTTCATAACAAGTTTTCTACCTTTCCCTATTCTTCAGTGCAATATTGTCATAAACTAGTAATGTACACAATTTTAGCCAATCAGAGAAACCCTACCCTCGTAAATCATAAAAGTGTCATTCATCTCGAGCCATAAAATACAGTCCAAGATTCTATTGGCGTTCATGTTGCAAAAAGGCGTAAACCTTTAGGAGGCGTTCCAAAAAGCATAATTCCATATGAAAATCATCTACAATTAGAGCAAATCAAGCAATTTTAAAAAAATTTTTGCACCAATTCAAAACACATAATATCACTGAACATTTGTGGATGAGTTACTTGAAATGAGAAGTCTCTCTGAAGCTGAATAGTCATTTAAAGAAAGTGTTCAATTTCAAAGTTCGATTTGCGGAATACTATCGATTTTTTTTTGGAAATCGAGACGGGATCTTCAAGTTCACTATATCACGTCATTGTTCACTCAAAAAATGAAATGAATCCGACCTGTACTTTGGAATTGGAATGCACTGAAATTAGCACTGAAATAGCAGTGGTATGAACAAGGTATTGAACACCCTTAAGGCAGTTATTATAAAGCATGGTTGACCGTCGGTTGAGTTCAACCGAGAGTCAAAGAGAGAATATGAAAATATAGACACTGCATATAGAATCATCAGTTTTGTATTTTTCTTTTTGTTTTCAGATTAGGAAATCTAGAAAACTAACAGAATTGAACGAGCAGTGTGCCAACCGAAATAAATCGGCCATAAACGATGGTTGTACAACCGACACCAAAAATACCAGCTTCTAGATGAAACATTTTAACAATTCATAAACGTTGTTGAAGCGTGTATCTTTTTTATGATCGAATGACCTAACCTACATTACACTGACATAAGAAATGTCAAAATATAATACACAGTGTTGCCACTATAACCAATTCAAATTGTATAATTCCCATCGGAAAAACCTTCATAATACACATCAAAATGATTGTCCGGCTATTAATTATCTCTCCTTAAACAACCCCAACTGAAAAAATATCGATGAAAAAAAAATTAATATCGTCCCATATGGACGATCGATGTCGGAACGTCGGAACACTGATAATGCCCGGGCAAAACACCATCAGATCCATCAAGTCGTAATTCGAGCGTGTTTTCATTAAGAGTCGCACGTCCTTTCGAACATTCGATAATTACTTGATCACATGACGCGATAAGTCGGTAGCAATTACTCCAAATGTACGTAGCATCGATGGCACGGCGACGATACGTGTGGAAAAAAAATAGGAGCGGTAATAATGAGCTGTTAATTCACCGAATAGAGTTAATGAATTGGCGTCCCGACGTACTCGAGTTTTCGAGGCGATTTCGTGGAGACGGGGCATTAATTATTCAGGAATGCCGAACTTCGGGCTCTGTTTCGATTCGGTGTAATTTTCTGGTGCTCTGCAGCCCAAGGGTTGAGGCTGTAATACTGTAGATTTCTTGCGTTTAGTCCTTGGGATTCTCTCAGAAATGTCCTGTGTTTTAACCCTCTCGTTAACTCGAAATTCTCGATAACTCGAATTATTTTCAATCCCACTGAAAAAACCTGTATAATTCGCAAAAATACCCAATAATTTCCCATGTTTACCTCTATAAGTCGAATACTCACTATAACTTTCGAAATCCCGCCGCTCAAGACGTAATGTGTCGGTGAATCGATCATATTTAATGGTGCAATAATAACATGGTTTAGTTTTGAAAAAGGCTGTAGGAAAGAAAATACATCCCTTGTTCAATGTTGTTTCTACCGATGACTCTTCTAGGATTCTGTGAGACCTCTCCGAGGATTAGACCACGTATGAAAAAGGTATATTGTGCAACAAGTGGTGAAAGTGAGAAAAAAGAACTTCTCCACTGTTGCACATCATACTTTTTCTACAACTGCACAAATTTAAATAATAGATACAAGTAATGCATCTGATTCAAATCAAAAGGGTCTTCATTGAAAGTACGCTGTAGTTTCCAAGGTAGTTTCTATTTCAGTTTCGCGGTTTACATTGGACAATTAAGAGGTGAAAACTCTGTGAATCATCGAGATGCTGATGAAATTTTGTGTGAATATGGGTAGTTTGAGTCTAGTTGTGCATATATCAGGGTATTTGTTTTTTTTTTTTCAAACGTAAACAGAATGTTTCAGTTCGAGTCTGATATTGAAATGTAAATGTTAATAGAAATATCTCTTTGCAAGCAATTGAACGAAATAAAAATATCAACAAATAAACAACTTTGTGTCTATTTCTCTACAATAATATATCTTTATGCTATATTTGGTTTATTTTTCTCTTGGAATATAATTCCAGTTCTAAAAATCAATAACCAACCAAAGGAAAATTCAAAATAACTAAAATTGTACAAATTGAGTAAACGGTTCTAAAATTGTTTATTTCATTTGTATATGTGGTACATGAGAAAAACAAGAAAGAAATCTATGACTACCTGAAGTAATTGCATTTTCTTGGAATCCTCACTAGTTAGTTTGAAGTTCCTCAATTGCAATTTTTGTGAAGTAGATATACAAGTGGTGAGTTGGCAAATTCAGTAATTTTGTTGAACTATAAGGCACTGATGAGGATAATTGTATTAGTAAATACAAAATTCCGAAATGTACGTCTGTCATATGTTAATTCAGTTGTTCAATTTGTTAACCGCTAACTCAATTTGTACCGTTTTAATTATTTTGAATTTTCTTTTGGTTGGTTATTAATTTTGTCATTTTCAGAATTGTAATTATATTCCAAGACAAAAATAAACCAAATATATCATGAAGATATATTATTGTGGGGGAATAGACACAAAGTTGTGTATTTTTGATATTTATATTACATATCCTTCATCAAGTAGACTCATTAAACCTTTGTAGAGTGAACTGCTGTGCAAAAACCCTACAAAAACGACCCGAACGCCACCTCTGGCTCTTCCCCCAAACGACGCGACATTCATTAACATAACAACGTCATTATTATACCCCGTATGATTCTCCCGCTTTCGAGGCGGCCTAGGTCGCCGCGTCCGGCAGTAAATCACGAAGCGCGGATACGCCGTCGTTGCGGACGACAGTATTTCAATATAATCGCCCGCTCTATGGGCCCCCGGCATCGTTAAAACGCACTGCGGCCAATTGACCGGCCAGATAAACGGCCGAAAAACTGACGGCTCGGGCGGCCATTATCCGATTTGCGAATCGCATAAATCGCACGCGACGGGCGCCCTCCGCGCGTCCGGACGCCGGGCGTCGTTAGCCGTTAATTGAACCGTTTATTCGTACCGACGTCGTTATTTTTTTTTCTACTTTGTGATGGGCGTCGTTTCTGAAGCGGTATGGCGACAGGTGAGAGATCGTCGAGGATGAAACGGTCGATCTTTGGCGACCCGGATGAAGGGTTATGGCCAGGAGTGGCGTCGCCAGCTCTCAATAATAGAGGGGGGCAAGAAGGGAACAGGTTTTTTAAGAAAGATCTCCAGGTTCATTTAGTTAATATTGAATTCACGTTGAATTTATTACTCATGCAATATTTCAGGAGAGGCAGCAAACATTTGCGGGGCTCGGGCCCCCTTGCCCCCTTAAATTAATGACCAGTTTCACCATTCAAAAAAAAAACTTTGTTTAACTAATCAATGCTCTGTCTCGACTGTTTATAATTTCTTCCGATTGTACCGTTTACGAAGGAAAGACGTCTAATTTCAAACGAGAGATCTTTGGAAAATCATTGCAAAATTTCGATGATAGCCATAGAGAAATAAAAAATTTTAGTTTTTAGTGTAATGTTCGGTGGTCCTGTGGCGTCAGTCGAAGCTATTTAACCAATGCATTCAACATTGATCATTTTTCTTGAACAGGGTGTTTCTAAATCGGAGTTACAAACGAGAATTCCTTGGTTAGTTTCAAGAAAAAAAAAGTCCTATAAATATGGGCCCAAAAATGCTTTGTTTTAGATATGCAGGGTGTTAAAGTTTGATTTTTTCCTCATAGCACCTTCCCATCACAAGATATTCAACTGAAATTTGGCATAAATATTCCAATTTCAAGTTCTCATCATGAAATAGGTATTCAAATTTTGAGTGCAAATTAAAACTATTCTCTTATAATCCCAAAGAAAATCGAAATTATTTTATAGATCCAGTTAGTAAGCTGAGATAAATAAATAAATCATTAGGTTTTATACTTATTAACTCAATCTATAACGAAGATTAAAAAAGATTCAATACACTGCTATAATCATCACATCACAAAAAAAGTAGGACCACAAGAAACACCCCGTATCTCGAAAAAATACGCTAGAGATCATCGTTTTATACCTATGAGGTTTTGACTATTATTCATTTTGAAGGGTGCATACGTCATTATTCATTAATTTTTTAGAATGGAAAAAAAAGAATCCGATGAATTTTTCATTGAAGAATAAATATATGCATGATATAACTTTTCGAGAAAACATTAATTTTTTTGTGAATTTTTAGATAAAATGTTATAGAAAAAGTATTGTCCTCGGTCTTGTCCAAGGCTGAAAAAACGGTTTTTCTTATATCAAAAATGAAGACGTAAAAACGTACTTTCAATTTTTGCCTATGGTAGAAAAGGACGGTAAATCAAAGTAACGTTTGAAATTGCTCCACTCATCCTGTAAAGTAATGGAATCTCAAAAAAGTTGAGGAGGGTGGACTAGTTAAACTTTGGCAGATCACGAGAAGGTCACGTGGTATAAACCCATTTTAATATTATCCAAGCAATCTCTCATTTCCCTTGTAACTCCAATTTAGGAACACCCTGTATTGAAAAATAAACAGTGAATCGATTCAGATAGAGATAATATTGTATCTATTGTTGATGTTGGTATTTCTTTTATCAAAATATGAAATGGAATACAGTTAATAGTTTTCGCTAATAAATAAATAATGAAACAGGGTATAATAAAAAGCTAATTTTTAGTGATCAAATTCTAAAAAATATTATTTTGAATTTTTCCCATAAAGTATTATCCGGCTTCAACATAACCGAAGTTGTATTCAAAACATTTTTTTTGCTATAATACATTCATACATAATTAAGATGTTATTTGACTAATTTTCACTGATTTCATTTTATTCAACTTAGAATACTTTAAATATGACGCTTTCGAGGAAAAACTATGAAGATTACACTTCATTTGATGTTCTTAAATGATTGTGATTTCAATAATGACCATTTGCTGTCTTTGTGCTAATTTCGTATAGGTTTATGGATCGGCGATGGTATAACTCGGAAACTATCAGAAAAAATAACTTGATATTATATAAATGATAAATAAATATCCTAGTTATATGAAACTCGACACTTATCTGTATAATAATGTGAAAGCTACAAAGAAAAAATTAACTTCGATAACCCCTTCACCTGAGCAGAATCCGAGCAAATGATATTTTCAGGATTTCTGTTGAACGCTAACAACTCAAAAGGAACTTCCGTATAATTTACAGAAGAGAAAGTAAACATCCTTCTCGTTTACATTCAAGAGTGTCTACCCCTCTCCTCCAAATCCCACAATCCGTAAGTGCAGAATGATACCACTGAATATTTCATTCGCTATCCACTTACCCAGTCTGATCTTGCACCGAAGGTTGCATCCATGCCCTGGTGCTGGACAGGGGTTCCTCCTTGAGGCTCGGACCTCTGGGCTGGTGGTGATGATGCAAACCGCTGGTCGCATGATCTTGATGATGATGTAGACCGAACATGAGTCCAGGACCGGCCGCGACCCTAGGTCCCGCGCCTGCAGAGCCGGAATAGAGCTTTCTGCCCCAGGCGGCTGCCACAGGGTCCAGTTCGGGGGCTGGCAGCGACAGGGCTGGCCAGGGGGATGCAGTGGGGTAACCTCCCGAGCCCGAGCGCTCTGAGGGGGGGAGGGACTCGTCGGACCGCGTTTTGACGGCTGAGAGAACCTGGGGAAGAAGAATTTTTCAATTTTTATGTCTACTATAAGTCACCAACTCGTAAAATTCAATTTGAATAAAATATGAATATTTAATCGGAATTTCAATATAAGGAATCAATAATCGTATTATACAATAGGTATCCAATTATGAAGTGAACGCGTTTTATTTTGACAGGTACAAAGTATTACATACAACATTCTTCATCTGAATAATTCGTTCAATACGGAGTTTCGATGGAATCACGTCGATTTAAAATTTACTATTCATTTTGTAGCCGTCACATGTTCAAATAATAGAGTACATGTGCAAATGGCACTATCAGGCATGTCAATTATCGTTTAAAACCTTTTTGGATACTGTGTTCGATTAAATGGAAATCAAATTGGTCTTCTAAAATTCATCAGTACTTAAATATAAGTTATTCTTTGGAAATTCTTTATCGACAAAGATCAATTGATTTACAATCGGTCTCAAACGAGCTTAAGAACGATATACCAGAAGCCCTTTAGATGTTTTCAATATCAAGTTGATAACATGATCATTGAGGAATGACAACTGAAACACAAGAAATTATTTGAATCGATGTTCCCTAATATTGAAAATCAAAATATTTCATTGAATTAAATAATATGAAATTAAATTAATCTGAAATACACATTGTAGCAATCATTCATAAGAAACATTTTCATAGGACGCCCTATATAACACATGTGTATGTGAAGAGATGAAAATTCAATTGGAAAAAACACGTTTTTTCTACATCTATCAAATCTTGTTTCGTAGTCGTGTATTGATTCGACATTGAAAAATTCGATATTTTCTTAGTTTTGAATTTTTAACAATTCATTTTATTTTATTTTTTATTTATTGGTGGAAATGAGTCTATTATAAATATTTCACTCATGCTCTATAGGTATACTTTCTTATATACTACCTATTATTAATTATTTATTTGAAAGTAATTAAATTCACACCGAATACATTTGATAGCTATTTGATTTTTATTAGTTCTGTAATTTTCACAATATTTAGAAATATATAGGCATGTATTGATTTTTTGGAAAAGTCAATTATCAATTTTCATTCATACTATTATTTCGTACCGATTTAGAAGTATTTGTTTCGATAATAAGTGATTTCGATATTTTGAATAAATTTAATTATTCAATTTCCTTTGTTTTTTTGAATGACACAATATTTTATGAAATAATTGCTTAAAATGAGCCTTTTATCAATTTTCTAGATGTAGAAGAACAATACTTAATTCGAATAGCGCCAGATTTATCTCAATTAGTTTTCATTATGATCTGCTAAATAAGTTATCGACATAAAAATTCTTTGATCATAATATCCCATTATTCTGGAAATTATGCTTTTATCTACTAATTACATCAATCAAATTTTACATAAATTCTTGATGATCATAATTTTTTTTTGTGCCATTATTAGATTAATTGATTATATAGGGCTTTGAAATAATTAACAGAAGATATCGATCCCCTTAACAATTAAAAAAACAATATTACATAATTCATTGTACTGCCTGTCAGTATTCAATACAAAATAAAAGAAATTCTTGGACGAAAAATCAAAATTATTATCTAATATTCACAACATAAATCCACTTGACGTGGTTGTAATGTAACAGTGTATTCGAAGCTTATATTATATCTATACTTCTCTTGAATTGCCTCAAAATATAGAGATCATTCTGCTCAACAGTATTTTCGATAAAAATATAATTTTACTTTTCTAACAAATCTGAGAAAATGAATTGTTGAAAATTTCTAACATAAAAGAACAATATTTAATTCGAATAACGCCAGATTTATCTCAATGAGTACTTTGTTATGATTTTTTTAGATCAAATAAAATATTAATTATAATAATAAAAATATATAAATAATGATAATAAAAATCTTCAGAGATTCACTTACTTCTTATAAAAATTAATTCTTTTTTTCAAGTACTTAATTTTATTATTTATTTGAAAATCAGTGTATTGAACCTAATGGAAATATATGGCAAGAATATATCCATATTAAAACTATAAATTATAACAATTAATTTTTTTTGATAAATAAAAAATATATTTTAGAATCTTAATACATAGAATCATTCTTTGAAATAGCGAAAAAGATATTCATCTTGGAAGGCAAATGTAAATGTTGAAGATAACTATTATTATCTGCTCCTTTGATGTAGCACTTTTCGTTTATTTGTATCTTTTTATTATTTCTATTGATCTACTTCAAAAAGGTCTTTGCTGAGTTTGCTTACCATATCCAAATCAACTTGACTTTTCGTTCTTGTACCTCTATTATTATACTAGTGTTTTTCAATTTCAATACTTTCTCTCACGAAGTAACGATAATTTAATTTACAACTTATCCTTTTTATTATCAATCACATTATTTCTCGCACCGACTCAAATAAAAAACATACAACATAACGTGTCACAACAGCATGCAAATAAGGATCCTAACCTTCTATCTCCACAACTGTCAAACTGCAGGTCCCTCGTGTTGCGTCTCAAAAAGCGTCGAGACGCCTCATCAACCGTTCAACACACACAACCGCACCGTTCTCTAGCGTCGCGTCACCGAAACCTTGGGAAAACTCCTTGGAGTCGACGTGGAGTCCTGGAGGACTAACCTGGCGTCCCGACGGAAAAGCGGCTGAGATATCGCGCGTCTGGAGACCACTTGTAACGACGGCGGACGTCGCTCGCGTACCTACTGCTGGGACTACACTGACTAGCAGATAACCATCGAGGAGACCGCCGGCAATTTGACACCGTGGAGATCTCGGGGGTGGAGTAGAAGTGTTCTGCGCCCTCTGCCTCCCAGAGGCCCGCGAGAGCGACGCCTGGGCGGCGCCGGGCGTCGTTTTTGTTCCCGCCCTCCGGGTGGCCGGCGAATGGGGGGCTTTAGCGGGAACGCGGTCGGCCAGTGGCGCAGCGGTGGGCGGGTTTTGTAGGGAGATGAAATTGGAGAGGGGGTTGACGTGATGCTGCGGTCCAGAGACTGTCGGTGGTGTTCTCTGGCGACGGAAGTCCGGAACGGTTCGCCGTTGCGGAAGGATGTTGCGATGTTTGCGTGTTTTGGAGGATGTTGGGGTTTTTGCGGGGAGAACCGACGAAAAAACGAAATTTTTCTCTCGGTTTATGATTTGGAAAAAATATTTTGAAGAAATATGACAGGTTGAATTTTTTTAGATCGAAGTATTGAAAGAATTTTGACAATTATTTAAAATAAAAAATTCAACGATTACACGATCCTCGCTAGTTTCTGGTAGGATTAAATATATAATAATTGTAGAAATTTCAATTTCTTTAATTTAAATGAGATTAATAGTGAACTTTTCGGCAAAAATAGCAGAATAAGGTAGGGTTAAGTCAGCGATTGTTAAATAGCATTTGTTCAGATTGAAAGAAAAATATTAAAATGACAATATTAATTTCCAATTTTTTGATGCAAAAATGATGTAAATAAGAGGTTACATATCTAGAAATGATTAAATCCAGCATATATGTAATTGAAAAAATGCTTTTAAAGTTTAAATTTACAAAATTCGAAATATTGAAGAGTACCTACGAGAGTGATCGTCCCACACAAATTTTGTAATTTAGTTCAAGTTGTTTCAAGTAGTTTTCAAACTAAAATTTTTCTTTGTTACTAAATTCCTAATTCAGGTACCTAGGTACTTATCCATTTTTTCAAAAGGAGAGGTAAAACATAGAAAAAAGCTTACAAAAATTATTGCGTTTTTAATAAATTATGGCACTATAAATTGCGAAGAGAACTGATTTTTACCAAACTAATAAGTTTTTAACTATACATCGTTACCTACTTATTAAGTTTGGAACAACTTATTTTACAATTTTTGAAGAAAATTGTGTTGAAATCGGTCAAAAGGTTCAATTGAAGGTTTAATCATTTATCGTTCAAAAACAAATCTAAGTTTAATTAACTAAGGTACTTCGGCAAAAAATTAAGATGTAGTTATCTAAAATATAAGAATTTGTGGCAAATGTCTATATACTACAAATCGAGATTTCACGGAAATATAGATAATTTTCACAGAATATGAATAATTTACTTAAAACACTTGTTACAGCGGAATCATCGCAAAAATGCCGACTTGTGTCCAAGTCTACTGTTCGATCGAATTGTGATTTGAATAGTAGGTAGTTGCCAATCTGCAAAACAAATATTCATGCCAAATTTTGTGAGAATCAATGCATTGAATTCCACAACTCCATATGAGAATCATTGTGGACAATGTGGTATAACAAAAGTTTTTTGAATCAAATTTCAAGAAAATTGTGGGTTGAAATGTCGAATCTAGTATTAGCTAGAAGCAAATCCAAAAAAATTTGTTAATGTCAATATAATTTCAAATATTTGAAGTGAAATGCACAAATGTTTTTTTACGATTTGCTATGGGAATATGATAGTATATAATATATTTTAAATAAATAAATAAATATCGAAAGCGAAAAAATCAAATCTTCCAAGCCATTTTTATAAGCTTGTCCGCTTCCTCGGGAAATTCATTCCAAAAATGTGATAACTGACATCTTTTCATAGTGGAGTAGATCATTTACTTGACCATTTATTTATTTATACTTATTTTCATGTTTTGTCACAGACCAGGTACGAATGTCACATACATGCATATAGAAGTTTCTGACTTCACTTCAGTGCTGTCTTTTGTTTTTTGAACTCATAACTGAAATTTAAATTACCATCTGTTCGCATTAGTGCCGGATCTAGTGGAGTGCAAGCAGGGGCTGTTGCCGCTGCGGCAGATTGAGGGGCGACACATTCTAGCTCATCAGATGAATTCACTAATCAGCATGTTCATAGTAGGTAACTATGATTAAAAACACCAAACAAACAAATCGAAGTCATTCTAAACGCATTCGTTCAGAATACAAGCATTAGTTCAGTGAAAGTACACTGACTGATTCACTCGAATTTCGTCAATAGTGCAAGCTACAGTTCTATTTCTTTGTATTTATTGGTGAGTAAAGTAAACGCTTTTTATCTCTTCCAACAAATTTATATTTATGATTTGCAGGATGCGTTTCCCAGTATTTTAATTGCACTTCAAATTTACTGTGCGCTGTATATCACTATATCGGCAAACTCGAGATAATCAAAAATTACCTTCGATCATCGATGTGCCAGAATCGTTTACCAAATCTACAAAAGTAGCAAAAGAAAATCGAATTACTCATGAGATCCACAATACAAGGCCATATATTTGTTTGCAGAACTAAAGGCGCGAAGAGTTAACTTTTATGGCCTTATGGGAATATATTACAATATAACTTCGCTATAATGACATGTTATTTTAGATTTTTCCTTTTGTTATACTCATTGAAATAAAAATTCAATAACTTCATAAAACGAACGTTCATTTAAATTCGTGGTCAAAAGTGCTGTGAAGATATTGAAGTATAGATTTTCTGTGATTACAATTATAGCGCTCAGCTTGTACCATATCATTATCTGGTAATTTTTCCATTCCACTTGAAACTGTCATATTTAGATTTTGGATTTTTGAATCTGTGAGAGAAGTATTAGAAGATGATAAAGAACGAGTTTTTCCCTTGGTTTTTCCGACGTACAGAAGGCATTCATGATCGAATCGAAATGGACAGAAGATTGAAGGCGAATGGAAATATTTTATAGATGAATGTCTAACGGAATTCAGGATTGAGTATCCAGATGTTCCCATTGATTATAAATGTTTCTAAAGCTCTGTTTCACGGTGCATTAGTGTTTCCGTGAAAACGGCAGTGTGGAAAAAAAGAGTGGAAGTGATCGGCAAACAAAAAGACATCAGACTTGATTAATACAGTCGAAGATATCATGGAAGAAGCTTCAAGAACTACTGTCAGAGTTTTATCCAAACTCACTAGTGTCTCTCTTGGTGCATGTTACAGGATATTGAAACAAGACATCAATTTATTTCCATACCAATTAACCTGGTACCAAAAGGTTCAAGAGATTGATTAACCTCAAAGGATGGCTTTTTGTCGGTGGTTCCTGAATGAATTCAGTAATACCTTATGAACTTTTTTTTCTGATGAAACCTAGTTTCACCTTTCTGGCTGGGTCAACTCATAAGAAGCAGAACATTTTTTATTGAAACACCCGCCCTTCATTCTCAAAAACTTGGAGTTTGGTGCGCTATGAGCCGGAGGCGAGTTATTGGCCCAATTGTCTTCAATGGAACATTAACATCAGAACGCTATAGGAAAGCAATTCTTGTACGATTTATTGGTGAATTGAATTTTGAGGAATTGACTGAAAGCTTCTTCCAAAACAAGATGGTTCAAGAGTACAAACGCCTGAAGGAACTTAAGCCTTTTTGAAGAATGTTTTTCAGTATCGGCTTATCTGTTTGAACACTGAGCATGAATTTCCTCCACGGTTTAGCAACCTCGACCTTGTATTTTTTTTGTGGTTTCATTCGAAAAATAATATATTCCAACTACCTACACCTGATCAAGTCCAACTGAAGGACCAAATTATCGAAAAGGTTGAAGAAATTAACAATTCACCCCATATATTGGATAATGTCTTCGATGCCATCAAAAAAAGCTACTTTAATTCAAATTATGTTTTTGTATGGTTAAGGTTTGAATGAAAGTTTTATGTTTCTTACTTTATATTTTTCGCATGAATTCTCGACTTGCTTCAATCCAAATGAGAACTTTCAACTGAGTTTTTGAAATTCCTTGTCAAAATCCTCATATTTCATAGATTCATGCAAAATTGCAAGATGGAGGAAACCATTTTTGTGAATCGAGTGGTAATTAGCTCAAGAAAGTCGAAAATTGAACTGGAATTTTTGTCATTAACATTTGTTCATAAGCTTAGAATCTGGGAACTACATATGGTGCAAGCTAAGCGCTAAACGTAATCATAGAAAATCAACTCCAATTTCTCCGCAGCACACTTGACCACGAAATTAAATAAACGCAGTTTTTTTTCTCAAAGGGAGCATTTGTTGGTAGGAGGTTGCATTCCTCCGATTTAGCCCACCTTGGAAGGAATCAAAGATCCGTTACGGGTGATTTCTTTAGTTCCATCAAGTGTGATGTCATCGAAGTTTAATCGAAAAAAGAAAAGAGATATCCATAATCATGAATGAAATCCACAATAAGTACATACTAAAAAGCAATTAACGATTCAAAAAATAGTCCACTTCTCAACTTTCCCCATCGCCTTCCCCTCCCAATAAAACCGTCAACCTCCCCCTAAACCTAACCCTTCCGTTTATTTTTCGAGACGACACTCAAGTCCCGGCGTGCTCCGACAACATGCCGCAGAATTAAAGATGCGTTAAGTCCAATTTCGTTCATTAGTCTTAATCTACATTCCGACCACCCTCCTCCGGGCTCTTCTCAACGCTTCGCCGCCCCCGTCTCAGTTTTCTTACGATTCCGGCTATTAAAGTAGCATTTTTACGAGCCGAATAAATTTGTCTAATTGCCGTTTTATGTTAACTACTGCCAATTTCCGACGGTCGTGGAGGGGGGAAATGAATTGGTTCGATGTTTTTCGCGATTTCGAGGAGGTGGTTTTTTGGGGATGGGTGTTTTGAAAATGGAAAATTTGAAGGGAGGGAGTGACGTTGAAGATTTTGCGAGCTTGTTCATCTAGGTATCTATGCGTTCTTGAAAGTTTGTCCTTTTTTAGAATCCTTTAAAAATGCATTAAAATATATGTATGTATAGTAAAACCAATATAACTCAGTGAGTCAAAAATCATTTCAATGAGAAACATATCAACGAGAACGGACACACTCTGGTAGACCTTTGCACTCGTCACAATATTAGAATAAAAAACATATTCTTCAGGCATAAGCCACATCATAAATTCACGTGTAGAACTCATGAGGACAGAATTCAACAATCGACTACATTCTATCGAACAGAGCCATACATCCAACACAGATATAAGATGTGTGAAGTTTAAGTTCAGCCAACATAGGCTCTGACCATCTCCTGGTCCTCTGTAAACATTTATTTACATAAAAAGAATGAAACTTCCCCTTAGGCCTCCCAAAAAATAGAAATATAGAATCTCTTAACGACCCGACAACCAAGGACCTCTACCATAATCGATTAAATAAAAAAATACAAACCAAACCCATACTAGAGGCGGACAATGTTGGAAATTCATGGGATAAAATACAGTTGAGACCCCCTAAATGCTGGAAAGACTCCTGGGTGTCTACACTCACCAAGGATTGAAGAGGAATTTACAAGCCTCGGGCTTAACATAATATGAAGAAAAAAATATATATATGTATAACCACTGGTAACTGATCCAGATGCGATCCCAGTTCAAAACTGTTTTAAAAATTACCCTTTCTAATTACCTATTTAACACTTGACTTTGACTCCCAGGTCTATCTAGAAAGAACTTATTCTTTTTGAGAATTCGACTTTATTCGTTATCATGGTCACCTTCAAGAGTGATACACTCTCGCTCCTCTCACTTTTCAATAGTTTTTCTGTAGAAAAACTAGTCTTAGATACCAAAAAGCTTCAACATTGGCAATTGATTCTTGATTAAGCCAAATTTCTTTCCCTCGAGCATTCTATTGAGGTCATCCAAAATCCAGAAAGCGTCGGTGGCTATATCTGGATAATGAACTGGGTAGTCAAGCAGTTGAAAGCTTAGTTCGTTCAATCTTACCATGGTTTTCATCGATATAGAACTAGAATTTTTCTTTTGTATTTAGCAACACTGTTTCTTGAATTCTGAATTCAATTCATCCAATGATATTATCTAATATTCATATTTCAAAACTTCGGATGCCATAACCTTGTCAGCTGTTGTTTGAGATTTGGCTCACTTTGGACAGTTTTCATCGATTGTTTGGCGAGTAACTCACGCTTTGATATTTTTGAAACATCTGCTGATTCCGGAAAATCAGGGCGTCAGTAGTTCTTCCACCGTGTCAGCATACCACCTTTTGACCGTTGTTCTCGAAGGACCAGAGTCTGAATAACAGTTATCAAACTTTTTTTTTGCCTTTTTTTTTTCGATCAAAATACCCTGTTTTATAAATGCATGAAGCTCGTTTTCATCAATATTTCAAATAATAACAAATGCAGCGCCCCTTGACCTTCAATATGTGTGCGTCATTGCACTTTCCTTGTGTGCGGGTTGCTTTATTATTTTCCGAAGTATTTATTTTGTAAGTTTGACTTTACTCAGTTGAGTGGCTTTGAACATGAGCAGGTTTCTTTAGTATTCTAGTAGTTTATGAATTCCATATTATTTTTGTAATTTGAGTTTATGGGTGGAAACCCCTTCTCTATTCTTTTGTAAATAATAATAATATTTCGAATCAGACTTGACGCTATGCTCCGAAATTTTAATACGCATGTTTTGAAGCTAAATACTAACAAGAAAAAAGTAGCGGGGCACTGGCTGAGCCATCAGTGCGTCACACCAGGATTTCTTGAGTGACATGGAATTTCAAGATAATTCTTTTTTTAGTCGATTGATAACAATTTGCTGGGTTCTCGAGGAGATTGTGAATCATCTACCATAATCTATAGCAAAGTCTGGGGAAGGTTAAGAACGTCATAGACGGGAAAGTGAACGGACAATACAGACATGCAAATGGGGTCCAAGACCGTCATCTTCGATCAATGGCTTTAAAAGACTCCTGAGTATAAGATCAATTATCAACGCTTTCGAAAGGGAGGACGTCCAGTAAACATTCGTACTGTTCTCTTACCGGTACTGGCAGCGGCCCTGTCAGGAGCTAGACGACCTGATTTTTCAACAGGATAATCACTCTCCACATTGCAAGACTTGTAGGGCTTCTAAGAGGCTAAGGGTGCTGTGGCCACCCAGATCTCTCGACCTCTCGTCTTTCGAACGTATGTTAGACATGATGGTTTGAAGACTGAAGCAATAAGCCTATCCTCTACAAACACTAGAAGCTCCCTTGAATGAATTACGGATTGCCTGCAATGTAGTAACTCAGGTGGAAATAGATCACCTGCTGGAAGTCAATCAAGATGGGTTAAGAAGTGTTAGACTTATAGAGTTGGCGAATCACATTAACAATAAAAAATTCTTTTATCTTTTATTACCTTTGATTACTGAAAAATTCCTGCGAAGTATGGTCGGAAAACTTCAAAGCCTCCTTGGTGTTGCATTTTTCATGCCACAGAGTATAGGTACACACAGAAATTCTAAAGGCGAGATCGAGAATTTTTCCAACCAAAATGATTTCAAAACTCCATTATCCCCCAAATCCGACCCAAACATCCCCACACCTAATCCACCCCACCGCGCCACAAACATCCCGAAAACCCTTTCCATCGCCCTCCTCCCCCAACACCACCTGGGCGATAATCGAAACCCCTTCCTGAAAAACTCACTTATACCTACCGGCCCCCCCAGGGACGGGCCGTCCCATTCATTAATTTGCGAAAATCGCCGTCCTCGGCGCGGTCTAATGGACTCCGGGCAGTTACCGGACCCGGGGAGTAGGTGAATATCATTAGGAGCGACGCCAGAAACGACGCGGAACGTCAAGTCGTCCGGGAACGAAGGAGCGAGCGAGCGTACGGCGTCGGATAATCAGCGTCGGCAAGTGCATGATCCTGTCGAGCCCTCCGGAAATTCCCCGGACTGCTCGGCCCGATCCATCACCATATTCGTTGTGCGGGCCATAACGAAGCCGAGAAGTCGAGAATCTGGATGGTGTCTCTACGACGCGGATGACGTGGAGAATGTTTAATCGATTTTTTTTTTGAGGGTGGGGGTGGAGATTGGAAGTTTTGATTTTCGGAGCAGAAAGAATTGGGAGTTGATATTTGATCGGATATTTCTCTGGTGCATCGTTTTTTCCAAATAGTTGCAATGGAAATATGTGATATAAAGAGGGAAAATAACCATGTGGAATCAAGTATATCCCTACCTATACACAAGGACATAAAAAAAGAAATCTGAATAATTTCAAAATATAACTTTGCTCTGTTCAGTTCTTGAACTTTTTAATGCGATCATAGCAAATGGAATGAGGAAAAAGGTACTAACATCAGAAGAACCACAAGGAATCAGGTCTAATAAGTCAACGGTGAACGCAATATTCATAGTTCGTCAGCTCTTAGAAAAGTCGATAGAGTTCAATAAACACATATTTGTCTGTTTTGTTGACTCCAACAAATCAGTTGATACGAAAACAATAAGACAGTTGTAGGGAATAGTATATTGTGCAACATATGGGAAAAGCCTTTTTCTCACTCGTGTGTTTGTGGAACTCGCCTTAAGGCTAGTGCCACAAACTTCCATACTTGTGAGAAAAGTTGGACTTTCCCCACATGTGTCAAAATATATTATTTCCTACAACTGCTATGTAGCAGTAGCGTATTCTTCATAGCTTACTCAATTTCAAAACAAGGTATGTATTGCTCATACTGTGAGAAATATTATGCCACACGGCACTTTGCTCACACCTCGCTTGATAGACCAATTAAATTGGGCTTTTGAGAAGTCATTTCTATGGAAAAGCGTTTGTTGGGAAAGTTATATAATGCACATTCATTTTTCAATCTGGTTTTTTTTTCCATTCCAAAAAAAATTATAAAATAGTTATTTATAATACAAGTGCAGAAGGCATTGATATTCTTCCACGAGTTCAAAATTCAAAAACGAGCCACGAGTTTTGGAATGAACGAGTGGTAGAATGAGCCTTCTGTACGAGTATTATACATTATTTTCTCTAATTCATTGCATTTTTATTGAAATTAATGAAACATTTCCATAAATATCATTTAGTGATTTTTGCATTGAAAAATGTTGGTTGGCAGAACTGATTTCTTTAAGGCAAATTGATGAATTGACAGATGAAGCCGTGGCGGAAAGTTGGGAGTGCCAACATAGAATAATAAAATATAACCATGAAAACTGTGCGTTTCTGATAATATTCTCGCACGATTTTGTTCTACAAGATGTGGAAGAATGAACGGAATAACCACAGAATTAGAGAAAAGAATTTTTCGCAATGACGAACTTTTTAAAATGAATAATAGTGAAAACCTTATATACGTCGATGATCTTTAGCGTAAAATAAAGCGTACTAATTTTTGAGCTAATCGCTGAAGCGGTATAGTCCCCTCTTAAGTTAAAACATAGATTATTCTAAGGTACTTAGGTATACTTATACATAGATTTAGGAATTTTTGTCATTACAGTGAAATTTGAAGTTGATTGATCTATTGATTGATAAATCTTTTAAAAATGTGATTGGCTGGTCGTCATCGACACATGAAACAATCTGCTACACAAACTCCAAATTCACAAAAGACCTCAACAATCAAAAACTATTTTTATAATTTCAACTTCACAAACGCTTCAATATTATTTTCAGAAAGACTTTTCAAACTATGGAACTCCAAAATGGGACGTGAGAAAAAGTAGTCATCTCACCGTGACGACCATTTTGGAACCCAAATTTGAAGTTCAAAGTTCAAACTTTCACAAAAAAATATCATTTATTTATTCAATATCAAAAGGTAAGGTAACTCTTGTACAAAATGAAATAAACATTTATAATGAATGAATGGTTGTGAATATTGATATATGGATATGATCAATTTGTTATTATTATCGATAATGAAGTAGAAAATGAAGAGAAAAACTTTATTCTATGAATGATTATACTATTTTATATGACTCATCCTATACATTTCTCAAATTTCGAAAAGAACCAATAAACTTTATTATTATCGTCAATGAAACTGGGATAACTCATTTATCGTTTTGTAATTACTAGTTTATGATGGTTTTTTTAAAATAGTAGCTAATTTTCAAGGCCCAAATGGTATAATTTTATGCTTGTTTGTATGCAGTGTGCAGGTTTTCAGGGGTGGTATAGCTCATTATGAAAATTTGAAATGACTATATCTTTTAATCAAGGCTGAATCGGAGAAAATGCTAAACGAAAAAAGTGTTTCTATTGACCTCAATAATCTACTGTTAAAATATATGTACAAGTCAAAGACTCATTTTTATGGTTTTAAAACGTCATTGAGTTATTGTAAGTTGTGAAATGAGTAGATATGAATTTAGTAGAAATAATACAGCAAAAAGTACGTTTTGATTGTATTAAAAAAACAAACACGCTCTCCTGAACAATAACATCGTAATCGCTACCCTAAAGTTTATTTAAAACCCCTCGAAACATTCATAAATCCGTCACTCCTTACAGTATCACTTTCAAACAACCCTTCTACCTAACAGGATAACAACTGACCCATCATTTGAGCCATGATGATCTTCACGGAAACCCATAATCCCATCAATGCCGTTTGTTCACCAATAAAAACCGATTATTGAAGTCACGTCGAAGTACCGCCTGTCGTCGACCGAACAAAATACCAATAAATAACTGGTTTCGTATAGATGTCATTGCTGCGCTTTTCGAAATTTGCGGAAGCCTTGCGGTCTAAACTGAAGTGCAGATAATGGGAACGGATTGACAACATGGGATTGGGATTTTCTGTGAAACTGAGCGGTAAATGTCCGCTTAGCGGGGTGCCAAGGGTTGTAAATCAAATTGGTGTGATGCGATAGTGGACAGTGAGAGTTGGGGTTATTTCGGAGAATATCGTTATTGTTTTGAATGTTTGGAAAAGTTTTCGTTTCACAGTTCTGTTTACTTTTCGATAGTATCCCTTTGACAGAAATAAATCAATTTGTAAGTAGATACCAGATACAATATACCCTTATGTTTTTCCATAACGGAGGTAGATAATGATGAATTGCTGAGAAATATCCACAATTAAAGATGAATCTGGAATGAATGTGAAATATTTATATTGACTGTTAGGGTTGGGTTGCTGACTATAAACAATTCATTTCATCTTGTGCGTCCGTTAAGTCTACCCCATGTAGAATTTTTTCTCTTGGATTGGAGTTAAGTCTGGATCGAGAATTGAAGGTTGAGCGATGCTACATCGGATCCGCGCTTGCTCACCGCTGATCAAAAGCATCAACTCGATGTCAATTTCAAACGCTGTTTGACAGCTGTCTTAGTGAGATTTTCAGCTCTTGATTGTTGTTCTTATAATGAGACTATTTTGTGAAAATTTTTTCAAACATGGGCTTCGAGAGTGATCTGAAGTCTTCAAAACAGAATGTTGATTTTAATGAAATATCTTCATATTACCAAAACGTGCCAAAGCTCAGTTATTTGTAGTCGAATCGAGGAGTTAAGGTGGGCTTATTCAAATAATCCCTTTTTCAAACTAAATTGATAGTGCTTTAATTCTAAAATTTGAAACATGATATTATAGCAAATATTCATTCATTTGTTTTTTTTTCACAAGAGAACAGAGTTATGTATTCAGTCAAAGAACCCAATATGTAGGTATATATTTTTAATTTCACAGAATTTTTTTTTAATAACTGCAAATCACTTGAAAACTACGCTTTGTACGAGAAAATACGAGGAATACTTTTATTCTTCAAATTAGTCGAATATTCATTAATTAGCATTCAAATTATATTGAAGAATTGCGTTGTGTGAATGGAAATTGAATGCAAATGATACATTGAAGTTACGTTCGTTGGCGTTAGTTTGAGAAAAATGTTAAAAAAATTTTCTCTTTCACAAAATTGCAGGAACGATTATCAAAATTCAACCTTCAATCCTCCATTAAACGGTGCAGGAGCCAATAGACTCCTCGTATAGGAGGATTAAAATATTAATGACGGCATTAAATTTTAATGAACATTCCTGCAACTGGGTGTGAAACTACTACTTTTATGGATTTCAAGGCAAAAACAAAATCATTAATTCAATTGTACAAATCATTTATAGCCTAGAAGTAGGGCTAAGAGGCTAGGATTACTGATAGGCTCATTCACTTTTGAGAATGTTCATGATAAACCTGGCGGGATTACATTCTTGGATTTCAAGAATATTCTTAGTACTTCATTTGATTTCCACATTGGTTCTTAGACTTCAATTTGGCATGAAATTCTAGTGAATTGATTTATTCATCGAAATTCTTCTTTCGGTGGTGGATCATAGAATCGTCAAAATGTCTGTATTTTTTAGAATTTTAAGTAGTAATGGAAATGGTCACAAACGGTAAAGATCCTCATTAAAGAACACAATTTGCAACTACACTCGATTTTTTCGAAACACCTGACTAAACCCTTCAAACAAAATATTTTCCTAAGTGATCCACCAAAAACCCCCAATCCAACCCTGGCGACCGAGATTGCCTACCGTCTCCGAGCAAAAACGACCAGGCCGTGTGTGCAAACATAATATAACAATTTGTCGCGTACAGCACACACCTAGCCACCTATTCGAAACGAGAGTACAAAGGCAGACGCGTGGACTTTTAGGGCGAAAGTCGGCAATTTGGTCCATCTACGGAAGCCATCCGTTCTCATTTCGCCAGATCCAGTGTTTGTCGCGAGGCGGTGGGGCAATTAGGTCCAGCGGCTTTGTTGTTTGTACTGCCATCTATACGGCGTTGCCGATAGAAACTATAACGCGCCGATCGTCAAATGAAAAAAATTGCGATCCTGGAATTGCGTCGTTAGCTGGCGCTAGCTGTTCAAAGAAATAATGAAATGAGATGTAAAAAAAACAGTGGCGAAGAATTTTGTATTCGATTTCGTTGCCGATTTTGGATATTGCTGTATAGGATTAGACGCTATCCGGTATTTTGCTAACTCGACGCAAGGCAAGGGAAGTTCTGGAAGGTAGATCATGTTTCATTTATGAGAAAAATGAGCAAAGCACTGGCTTAAAATCAAGAGCTAATGAGCGCTCGTCGAATTATTCGTAAATTGCATCATTCGAGAGCACAGAACTGTATATATTATCGGCAATAGGGATTCATCAAGCCAAGTAGCTTGACATTTTAGCCAACTCCTTGACTTGAAAATCAAGCTCGTGAAAAATTACATGCTTGAGCTTGACTTGACTTGATTTTAGATATTTATTGCTTGACTTGACATCAAGCTTCTTGATATTACTTGAGCTTGATATGCACGCATCGCACGGCATATTTTTCTGCAATCTCGTACGCGCTTATACTAAATAAGGGGATTCCCCGAGCGCCGAGAGACTGAAGCATTGCCAGTGTGACTTCATTAGTAGTTTTCTCACGTTTCCTTGAAATCTATTGGTAGATTTTGGTAGTTTCAGATATCTCTTTTCAAACTGGGCCAAAATGGCCAACAATTTTTAAAACGCCAGTAGTTACAACAGTTATAGTTACAAAAACCCGCAATAGGCGACAAATCTATAAGATGCCTCATGTGTCTTAGGTCCTTGATGGAAAATTATGGAATCAAACAAAGCCCGGAGCTTTCTCAATATTAGGAAACTTTGATTTTTCATTTGGTTATGAGTTATAGTGATTTAATTCATGTTTCTATTTCAAGAAAGTTTATATTTTCTGTTCTTGTATACATTGAGTTTAATCAATAAAAGCGTTTTCGCAAAGTCCCTTCTCATTGTATTGTTTTTTTATTGATGTGACATAACTCAATAAAACTGCTTAAAATCATGTAGCTTGATGAATGAATACTTGACTTGGGATTGAAAAACTACTACTTGACTTGAGCTTGATTTGAAAGCAAGTCAAGCCCAAGCCGAGTAGCTTGAAAATCAAGTCAAGCCCTGAATCCCTAACTGGCAAGGATATACGTCTACATAGTGTATATATCTGATTCGAGGAACAGAGATGAAATTCCATCAGTTAAATGAAGATAAAGTGAAGAAACATACCAAAAAAGCCGCTGTCATCTCAGGACATCTGTAATATACAATCTAGAAGCACAAACATCTGAGTAAAGAATGTAAGTCACGGATATATAAAACATTTATGTAAGACTAGTTATGACATATGGCGCGGAAACAAGAGCTGAAACATCGGTGACAAAGAGAATCTTTAGAACAACCGAGAACAAGACCCTGAGGATAATCATAGGATATACAGTAAACGCTAGGTAGAGGAATACAACCATTAGAGAAAAGTGCCAAACAGACGATGTTGTGAGATGGATAAGAGGGAGAAGAAGGGAATGGAACCAGCACATAGACAGAATGAGGCCAGACAGGATGGCCAAGATTGCAAGAGACAACATACCTCACGGAAGAAGACCATTGGGACGCTCACCAAAACGATGGCGAGACAGCTGGCAATCTAGTCTCAGGAAACAAATATATGAGAAAAACTTGAAATTATCAGGCAATGTGCTCCCTAAAAGAGGTAGAAGAAGAAATAAAGATATATGTATATAGTATGATGAGTTCATTTGAACAATTCTCTTTCCAATATCTCTTTGAGAGAAGGGATGTACAAGTAGGCGCATTCAAAATATTTCAGTCTAGATTATATGAAATTTGAGTTACTTTTTTGGAAATATGTAGTTTTATATACAGGGTGGCCATTTGAAAACGAAACAGACGAGATTACAGACGAAATAAAGTTTTTCGATAGAAATGCTCGGACAGGTCGATTTCTGTTTCGAGGGGGACAACTTAAGATGTAGGTTACGGACGCATAGCGCTTCAACCCTTGCTGCTACAACCCCCACCCCCAATTTTTGAATAGGGAAGATGGGGTGAGTGATACCTCAATTTAAAGGTATTTTTATACTGATTTCAGCACAGTAATTGTTTTTTCATTTTATGCATTAGTTCTCGAAATATTCATGCGTTAGTTAGTTAGGAAGGAAGCCACAGTCATGGTTGTTTTGAAGCTCAAAATGTCGATTTTTCACAAAACACTACAAGTGCCATGAAAACACCATTTCATTTTCAAATACTTAGTTAAGAATATTTCGAGAACTAATGCATAAAATGAAAAAACAATTACTGTGCTGAAATCAGTATAAAAATACCTTTCAAATGAGGTATCACTCACCCCATCTTCCCTATTCAAAAATTGGGGGTGAGGGTTGTAGTAGCAAGGGTTGAAGCGCTATGCGTCCGTAACCTACATCTTGAGTTGTCCCCCTCGAAACAGAATTCGACCTGTCCGAACATTTCTATCGAAAAACTTTATTTCGTCTGTAATCTCGTCTGTTTCGTTTTCAAATGGCCATCCTGTATATAAAACTACATATTTCCAAAAAAGTAACTCAAATTTCATATAATCTAGACTGAAATATTTCGAATACGCCTACTTGTACATCCCTTCTCTCAAAGAGATATTGGAAAGGGAATTGTTCAAATGAACTCATCATACTATATACATATATCTTTATTTCTTCTTCTACCTCTACCTACTACTTCGGTGACTTCAATCAGATTTAAGATTTAGATTCAAGGGGGTTCCATTATACAGCGACTTAATGGTCTACTTTTCCCTCATCGGAGCTATTCTCGACGTTACGTGATATACAGCTCGCTTTCAAGTTCCAGAGCTCTGATGAACTGCAGTATCTTGAATGGCTTCAAGGAAGTTACTTCTTCACTGCTATAAGTTTCTTGTTCAAAGCAAATTCTGCATTGACAAGTGATGGAGAGACATTCTGTCACCAGATGATCTAGAGTTATTCTTCCTCTCTACACTCGTTGTTTCCTGGTAGACCCATTCTCATGAGTTGCTACTAAGGCTACAATACCCTGTTAGGTAGTCTATTCTTGCTTAGATCCAGATACTTCTTGGATCTTGCAGTGTTGAAGCTTCGAAGAAACATTTCGTAAAATCCAGGGAGAATCTGCCTGAGTGTTTGACTTTCGGTTTTTTCGTTCTCCTAAATCTCTTTCTTGTTGGTACCATTGTGTATACCATAAAAAAAGGTCTTGTCCAATGAAAGCATTTTGTGCTTCTTTTCTGGTAAGTGTGTTGGCCTTTTCATTTATACATGTTTCTACAACGAGGACGTGAAATGTCTAATTCTTTGCATTTCCTTTGATTCCTGAGTGACCAAATAGCCAGACCAATAAGACATTGTTATTTTTGCCTCTTTCGTCGAGTTTTTTCAGCACTTCAATAACATTTCAGAATAGATGTTATGTGAGTTCAATGCTTCGATTAGAGACGGACTGTCAGAAAGTATCGCTCATCCCATCTTTCAATTAAACGGATCTCTGCCTGAAAGACAATTAGACCATGACTGATTTAATTATTTAGAATTTTCGATGCGTAAGTCTTTGTTGAATCCCTGATTTATCTGAGAAATTAGAGAAAAGGAAATAAAGAATATTAATTCTCCGCAAATATAAATCCCTATGTGATTATTTTGTTATTAGAGTCCACGAAACAAAACATTACATTCATGTTGATTGTGAATAAATATATAAACAAAAAAGTGGCAGTTCATTTTACATATTTTCAACAACGTATCATACGGTAAATAATCCGGTTTTTCGAGAAATTTTTCTCCATCCACTCCTAACAACCGAGAATTCCTTGCACGAAGAAGCAACCGTGCCTTTTCAAATTATGAAGAAGCGGCCCATAAAGGCCTTAAAGTGTTATTGCCTCACTATCAGGCATGTTGATTATTACAACATGTATTGGCTTTTGGTATAATGTGATCCGTTTTTCCTGTTTATGGCCACTTCGGAAGATAATGGCACTCGCTCTGGCGGGTGTGAGTCCTGCATTCAACGCCCTTATCTGGATAGTCGGATTTATAGATACGAAGGAAGAAAAAGGAAAAGTATCTACAAATTGGCAAGAACGAAGTACAATGGATTTCTCGATGCTGATGAGCTTCTGGGTAAGAGTAAAAAGACGGTATTTTTTTAGAAAAATTCGTGCTATGAATATACCTTTCGAATTTAATTTTCAACAAAATAAATGTGGATTGATGCAAACCAAAATAGCATGCCTACAGAGCGCTAACCTAAGAAGTATGAGTATTTTTCCAAAAGCTACATGGCAGGTCAATTCTTGTTTGGAAGGGACATTTTGTGATATCCCTGATGCAAATTCGTGGATGGACGATCATTCCCTTGGGTGGCAACCCCTCTTCAAAAATCTTAAATGACAATCGATAATTATGTAGGTTTTGCACTTCTATATTTAGAAATATCTTTTCGAACATTTTTTCTGTATGGGTATGGGTATTCAATTCGAAAAAAAATTATTCGTGATGAAAATAATAATAGATCTTTATTTAGTAAATATTACTAGTTTCAATTCGAAAAAAATAAAATATATTTCAAAAATATTCCTCAACATATAATATTGACAATTTCCTGAAGGTTTCATATTCTATAACATATTAGGCAATTTATTATAACATATCAAACCTCTTATTGGAGTGGAACGTATTTTCAATTCAGTACTGAATGTATCAACAGAAAAAAACTATTTTGATTCCTAGTATCATACTGATAAACTTCAGAAGCATACCTAATCCTCTCAGATAAATAATCTGGTAATATTTTATGTTCAATTTTGTATATGAGATCCAAGGTTTTGAAATAGATTTTTTGTCTGTCATCAAATTCAGTGCTTCTAACATTGACCTGATTGCTGTTCTTCTAATATATTTAAGAATCATTCTCATGCCTTTATTCAAGATTATTTGTAGTCTATTGATGACATTCGCTTTCAACTTGAATAAGAGAGACGTACAATAATTTAGATGTGGTAGAACAATCGATTTAAAAAACGATATCTTGTTTTTATGTCAATTTTGTTACTTATCCTTGAGATGTCTTAGATTTTTCAGCACTTTTTTTGTAAAATGATCGGCACAAAGATTAAAATACCGGGTTAGAACCTGGCTAGGTCATGGATGTTAGACATGTCTGGTGATGGTTAGGTTAGAGGCTAATGGCCGTATCACTCGAAATTAAGATTTTCATTGAGTTTAATTCCTAACATAGAATCATTAGCGATTAGTCTCGATTTAGAGTTTTTAAGGTTTTTTTCATATCATTCAAATGAATTGAAAACAATATCGGTCCTAGCGTTGTTTCCTGTGGTACCTCATGTACATTTTTTTTTATCAGAAGATACCCCATGTTTGAATTTTTTTTTGTGATCTCTCAGTTGAATATAAGGTGAACCATGCCAAAATAGGAAGTACAATTTATTACAATTGTTTTCAACTTTTTATAACAGGTTTCTGTCAAGAACTTTTAAAATCAACGAACGCTGGCAGAGCAATTTTGTTTCTATGATATCTTTCCCTTTTAACAACAATAATAATAATAATTAATGGAAACTTCAGACATAAATATTGTATGAGTTAAGTCAACAAACTGTGTGATCAAAAACAATAATAAAATTTCAATAAAATCATATCTATGATTTTATGAGATCTACACAGGTGTCCGCTGAAGCACTAGCCAAGTACCATAGCAAAGATTACCAGTACTTTCAGGCCAGTATTATCCGGTTTGTTTTGAAAACAAGGAAAAACAAGGGGAGTCTCAATATGGACCCCTGAGGAAACTCAGTTTTCAATGGTGTATTCAAAATTACTAGATAGGAGATTCTTAATATTTACCCCCATTTTTCAGTCAAAAAGTAAGTTCCTCAACCACTTCGAAAACACAGCACGAGGCAGAAAATCCCAGACATTCCAACTTTTTGACGAGAAAATCGAAATTGAGTCAAACAGAAGCCCGAGAAAGGTCAAAAAACATATGGACCCTCATCGAGAAAACTGTCTATCAACTTCAAAAGACTGCACGAATCTAATCAGGTTGATTTATTTTTTCTAAAACCAAGCTGTAACGACACTGTACCGATCTAGAAATGTCATCATTATCCAATAAATAATTCTCGAGAAGTTTTGCGAACGTACTAAATAGGTGCAGACACAGGACAGTAATTAGCTATTATCTAGATCATTCTTCTTACATATTGTGATAAAAATAAACATCTTCAAATCCGAAGGAAACTTGCCCCTTCAACTCTTTCACGGAAGCGATAAAAAAAAGAAAAATACTCAAGAATGCATGATATGGGCAAATTATAAAACCTTTCTGAAGAAATAAGTATTGAATATTATAGCTAAAAAATTCACGAAAAGTAGCGAAAAATGAGATGCTATCTCTAGGAGGTTCCAATGCCAATCTAGTTGCAGTTTCCATCACATGTCCGCAAATGGGGTAAGACGTTTTTTTCTACTGCCGATATAAGATACAGCAAATGAGATTCGAAAGCAGGGCGAAAGGGCCAGAGTAAAGTGTCGGTGTCTATACGACTCTGGGGGGCAATACCAACCCTACTCTTTTCTACCGCACGATTGCCGCGTAGGATGGCACACCAAGACCTAATTCGGGGCTAGATGTAGACGTAATTGGAATTGCTGACTCGTTCTGCCGACATTCCTCCATTTTTCACGGAGGTAAAATGTGATCACACATCCAGAAACTTTCATTTCAAGGAACAGTCCCGAATACTGCCAACCCTGATATGTAAAGTAGTCATTTTAAAATAAGGTGGCCATTCAAAGGAGTGTACAGAATTCAAAGATTCAAGCAACATATCGTTTTTGTTCATTGTGATTCATTGTTGGAAGGTAAATATTTAGGAACACTTATGAAGAAAATCTTGGAAGGAATGAATCCATTGTTGGATACCTTATGTTTGATATCTAATGCCCACTTTACATGGACATTACACAATGAATATTTGGTCGAGTTGAACGTTACACATTGAACCTTAGACATTTCTTTAAGGTTAAACGTTTGACGTACAATGTCTGAACTCAGATATCTGATGTATTTCATATCATGTAGAATGCATGCCTAATATCTAATGTTCAATATCTGATATCTGATGTCTTATGTCTAATGCCTGATATCCAATGTCTGATGTTTTATGTTCAATGTCTAATACCTGATATTTATTTTCTGGAGTACAATGCCTTATACCTGATATATAATAACTGATATCGAAGGTCCTGAGCTAAATGGAGAAAAACCTCATGGACCAAATTTCCCTTTGCCAATCTCTGCAGAATCCAAAGAAACTCAAACCATTTCTGAAGCGAATGGTGACTGCAGGGGGTCACTCAAAACAATGCAAAGTGATCGATAACGTGGTAGAATGCTAGCGAAGCGGCCTAGACGGAGATCATACAAGGATTGACCACCAGTCGAAGGTGATGCTGTGTGTTTGGTTGGATTAGCATGGAAAACTTCACTATCAGCTGCTCCTTAAGGTCAAAAGCTCAACTAAAATATTTGAAGTAATCGACCAAAATGAAGTGCCAAGCCACAGACATCATTGATGATGCTCCGGGAGCTTGTATAAGATGTTCTAATGCATCCACCCTATAGAAATATATAGGTTAAAGAACTTAATAAAAGAAACCATCTTCGAATAATTCTTCACGATAAATTCATCGTTTATCAGTTGCGATTTAAATTGGTCATTGAAAAGTTTGTTTTCCATTCTCTGAAAGAAAAAATTTCATAAAATGAGTTTACCAATTGAAGATTGTGTGGGAATAGTGACACTTATTGAAAATCGGCTGAGCCAGAGATGTATTGCTAGGAGAATGAATGTTAGCCAATCTACAGTTCAAAGAATATTGATAAGGTACTAGGAAGCAGGCAGGCTGACCAGAAGACCTATATCCGGAAGAAGACGGTGCACATCGTTGAGAGATGACAGATTCATGGTTTCCACAAGTCTTCGTAATCGCCATCTTACTGCTGTTGAAGTTCGAAATCGATTGATGGAGGTACGTCAGGTAAACGTTAGTGAAGTCAGACGATGTCTCTCAGAATCGCATTTACGACCATACAGACCTGCGATAGGCCCAGAACTTCTCGGAGAGCATCGAATTGCACGTCTTCATTTTGCACGAGATCACATGAACTGGTTAGAAGCCCAATGGTCCCGGATACTTTTTCCTGGCGAATCCAGATTCAGCATTCGAGAAGCAGATGGTCTTAGATGCGCTTATAGACCTCCATAAGAATTCTTGAAATCAGTGGCGACGGCAGTTTTCAATAATAGGTGGTCCAAAATTGGGCCAGGATTTTTCAAGGGGCACCAAGATTTTTGATGTCCATCTAGTTTACGTTGAATTCATTTTGTATTTTTTGCTGATGCGATATTTCAGAGAGAAGCTGCAAAAATTTAGGGAAAGCCTCACTCCTCCTGGTCCCCTCCTAGAAAAAACGACTCTATCATTCGATCCCAAGCTACTTGTATTCTTTGAACTAGGTAATCGACTCCACTATAACTACAGAATCAGATGAAAATCTGTATAGCTCTACCCTTACCCCAATAGTTGTTAACAAAATATCTTACTCCCCCCAACTTCCTCACACTATAAACAGTCAAAATCCAATAACCCGCCACGCAAGATTAATACCCCCCACATTAACCCTCAAACCGAACTATCAATACGCTAAACGAATGGACCCTGACTCGCACACGCAAACACAAACGCCAAACCGGCGATATTAGGAGAGTGCATCAGATTTTCGCCATGTCGTTTGCACCTGTTTGCGATCTACCGAATTGCTCCCAGGCCGGTCGTGTCTAGGCCGCCACGTGGCCCTAACGTAGCCGCTATTTACCTTTCACAGGCGACGTAATAGGCCCTATAACGGGCCCACGTTGTAATATGCGATCTGCTACGGGAACGTTAGATTCGAACAGCTAGGCAGATCGGGACGTTTGACTCCTGTTAAGTACACCTCCAAGCGAAAAGATGCTGGAGCAGTGTGAGAGGGTTTTTCGGATAAGCGATCGAAAAAGTTGCAGATTCGGGAGATCATGTGATAGGGGTGAGTTTTGAATGTTGGTGTGAGCGTTCCTTGTTTTCTTTCGGCGTGATAGCAACTATTTTCAGATTAAATGAAGTTGCTTTTCTTGAAACACCTGAGGTTACGTTGCAATATGAGAACTGAGTCTGGAACGTTACGATTTGAACAGCTAGTGACATCGGCACATTTGGCATCAGCAGAGCTGTGTTTTGTCGAAGGGCATGTACCTATATGGTTTTGTCGAAAAGGTTATTGCAAAAATAGTAGATTATGATGCATACTGGGAAGACTGTAGAAGTGGGTTTCAGGAGTTGACAAAAGGGTTTTTTCTCAGCATAATAGAAACTGTTATGAGATGAAAGGATCATTGCATTCGAACAGCTAGGCAGATCGGGACGTTTGACTTCGGTTGAGTACACACGCAGGCGAAAAGATGCTGGGATTTAGAGATGCTGGTGTGAAAGGTGTTTTTCGGATAAGCGATCGAAAAAGTTCAAAACGTTTTATTAGGAATCTTTTTCAGTCAAATTTGTAACCCTAAATTTCCCTTCGTGAAAGTGTGTCTTTAAAAGAATACAATTAATTCCAATTCTAAAGAAGTCATTTCATTCTTTAAAGGATAGTATCCTGTTTAGAATGTCATCAGCTCCGAAAAACTCGAATACCTATTTCTTCCTGTTTGAAAGCTGCAATGTAGCTGGTACATGCACTCCGAAGCTCATCTAACTTTTCAATACCTTTTCAGAAGAATTCGTATTTACTTCCAAAATACGAACAATCTAGGTAATCACTTCTTCATTAGAATCAAATTTCATTTCCTAAAATTTTCTTTTAAGGTCTGCAAAAAAGCAAAAGCGACCAACAGAAATTTTAGTCGCTTTGAACGTTACATTGTTAGATACCGACACAAAAATTCATGTTTATTCCGCTTGAACACCTCCAAACAGCGTTTGTCATCGACGATGCCTCGTTGCTTTTGATCAGCGATGAACAAGCGTGAAACTTCTGAACTTTCTCGTCGGCAAATATAAGGCAAAATAGTGAATACTCTGCCTTCTGATATATTTAACTTCACTTCCCATGCAACTTCAATTCACGATAGCTTAAAACCATTTCGTAAACTTTTTTATGTTCTCCGAACAAAAGTGTTATATCACTGCTGCAGTGCCATCTGCGCACCATACCCGAGACTTCTTTATTGACGTTGCGTTGAGTGAATTGCTATATCCAAAACTGAAGAACGGTTGATCCAAAAAAGACCATAATAATGCAGTTTTATGGTAAGACAACAATAAGCAATATGAAAAGTTATAAGTGAGGGAAAGATCAGTAAGTTGATTGTAGAGGAGATGAAATCATCAAGTAAGAACTGAACTTAATCAATGATTCCAAATAAAGATAAAATAAATCAGGAACCCTATACTGTTGAAGACACAGTTCTAATGGAAATTGATCAATAATAATAATATATTTATCTTTGAAGAGATTCAACAATGTGTAGGACAAGCCCGAAAAAAAAAAGAAAATTGAATAATAGCAGAGAACTCAGATATCTAACAAATCGCAAATCACACAAATAGAGCGGAGACATACTCTTGGACTCTATGATAGGTACCCTGAAATAGTAAGGTTTTAACGACATTTTTATATTGACTTGACTTAAGGATTTGATTTTGGAGACCAAATAATTATAAAGATTGACTCCAATAAAAGTTGGTATTGACTCAAACTTGGTTAGGTAGTGTCTGGAAATAGGTACATAAAAAATGTCCATACCTTGCATGATAGCTATGAAAATCTGAATTTTTTTTCAATATATGTCTTTTCTAATGAATATACAACAAGTAGTTCAACATGAATATAGATGGAAAGATTAAGATCCTGTGATTGAGGTAAAATGGACAGCAATAATCCAGAGGTTTCAGATCGGTCAGCATCAACCGAAGAACCACATTATAATAAAAATGATAGTACACCTTACTGTAATAGATCCCAACAATGGCATCTATAGGGAAAAACTTCTTTAGCTTCGATCAATCATAAAATGAGCTATTTAATTGTTCACAACGTAATCCACATAATGGACCCACCTAGAGTTTCGATCAACATATTGTATCCTAAGGAATCTAACACAGTCAATTGACAACAGACTTTCCCTAGAGTTTATGATGACGAATGAATTGGAATTTGATCTAAGCCAAATTCACAATCAGAGTATTACGTCTGCACCAGCCTATAAAATACTGAATTATAGATTCGCCAAGAGTTTTGAGTTCCTGTAGACTGGCAGCCTTGATTGAAATAATCGAGGTATGTATCATCAGTAAAGGGTATCAGGATGTCACCCAAAATAGAGTCATGTAACACACAGTTAAAACAGCAAAGGTCACAAGACTGAGCCCTGAGTCACTCCTAAGTTGGTGACGTATTCTTGGGAATAGTGTTCGTCTACCTGAACATACATTCTACGGTTAGATCGGAAGCTATCGATCCACTCTAGAAAAAATAGGTCTTGCTTTGACATTGCGAAAGATCAATAACAGACTTTATATTAACGTTATTTGATTTCGAAGTAATATTGGGTTGTGGACAGTGGTATCTCATTATAATCCCTAAAAAATAACGAAATATGATTTGAGCAAAGTTAATAGCTGAACTTTCAACGTCTTCTGAATCATTCTACTGAAATAGACCGTTAAAACTAATAACAATCATCAGAACTCATTATTCACATTGAAGATACGTTTCCATAGATGCACCATAACGCTATTCCCGAAACAATAATCGCAATAACCGTGCCCTACAACAATCGCGGTCATATTGTTGATAACAAATCGAATTGCAATCATCCCCTTTGTGCTCTGGCCGAGTTGTCCCATCCCCACTCCGCCTCTCTATTCAATCTGTCGCGTCGAAATCACAACGACTCTTCACCATCACTAACAATCAGCTGTAACGATCGTTTCGTACTTTTTAATGGACAATCAGATTACGAAACGGCGAGGCACGGCATCGGGACGCTGTTCGGCGTCGGCTTTGGGCGGCCCCGATGGGCAATTGTCGGCTTTTTAATCGTCGTACGGTGTCAGAGTCAGGTTGATAAAGGGTAGATTGCGCCGGCAAGGTAGGAGTTGGCAGTTGGACTTTTGTCTTGAGTCGCGTAACTGTATCGAAGATCGCTTGTTTTTATGGTTATTACCTGGGCTTTGTTCATGGGAAAATCAACCCTTAACGGCCTTAACTATATTTCGCTTCTGTTCTTTCTCCCTGTGAAAGATGATGTAGATCCAAGTCGTATAAGCTGACTTATAGGCAAACAAACATACATAGGCGTACAAAATTCGATTCCGCCGTTTTTCTTCCGAAATTCGAAGCTTTATTGTAAATAACTGGTTGAACATTTCTGATTCAAAGTATTGTCCGTTGCTGGCCATCCACGTATCGATCCAATTTTTTTCTTCTTCATAAGACCGGAGTGCGGGCCAGACAGGCTGTGTACCAATGGTCGAAACAACTGAGAATACGGCGGGTAGGGTAGGACCTCTCATTCCAACGTTTCGAAGTATGTCTTGACCATTTTCGCAACATGGGGTCAAGCATTGTCATGCTACGAAATCACTTTATCATGTCTCTCGTGGTATTGCGGTTTGTCTTACAATGCTCGGCTTGAACGCATCAATTGCGTTCGATAACGATCGCCTGTGATTGTTTCAGTCAGTTTTAACAATTCACCACTCCGAGATGGTCCCACCAAATACTGAGCATGATCTTGGAAACGTGAATATTCGGTTTGGCCGTCGATGTGGCCGGGTATCCCCATGATATCCTGCGCTTGGTATTATCGTAATGAACCCATTTTTTGTCTTTAGTCACAATGCTTTGCAAGCTGCTGTTCACAAGCAAACAAACGCTGTTCAACATATCGCGGCTTCAACTTGTACGGCACCCAATTTCCTTGATTCTGAATCATTGCCATGACTTTCAGGCGTTTTAAAATGGCTTGTTGCGTCACTTCTAATGATCCTGTTGATTCTTATTACGTTTGACACAGTTTTTGATCAAGTAATGCCTCCAATTCTGCATCTTTGAAAGCATTCTCTCTTTCACCGCCATGCTGGTCTTTGACGTCAAAATAACCGTTCTTGAAAAGTTGAAACCATTCTCGGCACGTTCTTTTACTAAAAGCGGACTCACCATAGGTATTTAAGCGTAATCGATGAGTTTCAGCCACAGATTTCTCAATATTAAAGCCTTCCGCAAATGACGAGAATTTGGCTCATAAGCTAACATGCTTAAAGGAGAATAACTTCATGGTGCAGACACAAATCGAGTAATATTTCGAAGGTGTCATGTTTACAAATATCTAAGTTTATTGTATGAAATCTACGATCTATTTATTTCGACTACCACTTACCGCTACTGCCATCCATTGCAAAACGGCGTAAGCTATGTTGTACACCTAATACAACGAAAGTTTAATTGTAATTATAAAAGTTTAGGGGTGTCTGGCAACTGTCATTAGTGTCCGGCAATGGATGACGAATTCTCTCAAGTTATCTCAAAGAAAATATTGAAAAAATGTGCTTTTTACTTCAAAGAAATCAAGGCACTTAATACCCTGCCAAAGTAACCGCAACCAAAACTCTGGTCGTATTTATTATTTACCTGTGATGGGGACATGCGCAGACAAACTTTCAATTTTTATAAAATGACGAAGGTCAGGCCGTTGAGGGCCCTTGAGCTACAACATCAATGGGCTTCTGCATTTCTGAATAAATTTGTATAATATAGGGATAATCAAGATCCAAAAAACTTACTTTTTTTCGGGCATGTTTCTCAATTTGTTGATCCCGAATACTTGTTTTTCACATCTTCCTTTTTGAAGATTAATGAAAAATTTATCAACACTAATATTAGACGGCCACAAAAGTGTATATTTCTTTACAATGGTAGGTATATGAAAGTTCCCAGTAAATGTGAATTCCATCGGTTTTTTAATTTTCTTATTAGAAACAAATATTAAGAATGTTGCACCTAAATCCTGCATTTCTACAGTTTTCAGGTTATATTGTTCATTTTGTTTGACTAGCATCCACGATACCAATGATAAGAGCAACCTGAAACACTTTTGTTCAACGAATTGCAAATGATGTGTACCTTATATTTTCATCCTACCTTTCGTACTGAATAGATGTGATCCGGGTATTGTCTTAATAATTGTTCCATATTTTCAGTAGTTTATATCATAGATTTCACGGGGAAATATTCATCTGAAATGAGTTTCAAGAATGCTTTAACTTTTTCATATTTGAATATGTCAATGTCATTCTTCACGTTAACAGAAGATTAAAGTATTGAATACCTATATTATCCATTATATGAATTATGAAAATATGCCCGACACAGTCTTCTTCCGAGGTAGCAAACTTTCAGTTATTTTATGAGCGAATACAACAAGTAAAGGTGATATATTTTGAAATTCCAAATCTGATTCGCTGAATGCAGCCATTTTTGTTTGTTTCAATGCTCAATATTGTATCAAGTAATTCAAAAATGAATTTGACTTTTTGAAAAAGGCAAATAATATGACAATCACTTAGGATCACAGATTTTATTCTCTATGTTATCGAAATATTAATTTGCTAATATTTATTCCATAAGAAGTAATGGAATCAAGTTCAGTCATAGCTTACGACATCAAGTGATGGTGGAATACTAACATGTTATGATTAAATTCGAAATGAGAGGAGCTATATTCTATAGCAGTCGAGAAGATTTGATATTTATATCACTAATACACATGCAGAACACATTGATATTCTTCCACGAGTTCAAAATTAAAAAAAGAACCACGAAATGCAAATTTCTGAATGAACGTGTGTTAGAATGATCCTTCTGCACAAGAATTATACTTCATTTTCTCTATAATTCAATTAATTTCTATTGAAATGAATGAAATATTATCAAAAATATCGTTTAAGGATTTTTGCATTGAAGAATTTTGGTTGGCAGAACTGTATCACATACTTGACATATAATAGATGAAAACGTGCATCAGAGTTCCGAGTACCAACATATAATAAGGAAATATAACCATGAAATCTGTGTGAAACTTAGATATTCTTGCATTATTTTCTTCTACAAAGAATTAGAGAAATGATTTAATAGTGTCAAGCACTTCATTAAAAAATTTATGCCGAACCTGCGACAACCCCATCTTAAATTTTCAAAACAACATATTGGTAGATACTTCAAATCACCTGCTCGAAACCCCTACCCCCTTCAAAAACAACCAAATAAGCAAGGATACCCCAATCCCCACCATTAATTCAAGGATAATAGAAGCGTCTACGCGCTACGTACAGGGGTATAATTCTATTATGTGTCTGTACCGAACATCCGAACAGTTGTGCATTTAGTTCGTGCAACATCCGATTCCCCATCGAGATAGCGTCACTTATGGCCTTAGTGACAGCGGGATTGATGGCTATCGCTGACCTTTAACGTAGCCGAGGATCGCTATCGGATTTCCATGAAGATTGAGTTTTCGAAGAGAGAAGTATTTTTGATGAAGGGGTGTGATCTTTACCGGAGTATGTGGATGTAGGGGTGGAATTTTTGACGGCTCGTTTGTTATAGCGCTTTGTCATTTTTGCGGAAAGTGTTGCTGAAAAAGCACGTATTCAATCTAGAAGCGTCGTGGAGAATTTGATACATTTTCTCGGGTATTGAAATCACAAAAGTAAATGAATGTTTTGTTAGGTAGGTACATATTGAACAATTTTATGCTATTCAAACACAATTGGTCCCTCACAATATTGAGAAGTTATCTCGGAAGTTATCATTTTTCAAAATCTTCAGTTCATTTATGTTCAGAATCCTACTACAAGTTCCATAAATTTCATTGTACGAAAATTTGTTCGCCTGATAATAATAATAATAAACAGCTATATGCTACTGAAGAGGGTTACAACATTAGAGGCAATAATAATTACTACCACTATACATGGATGATTTGAAACTGATAACAGAACCACCTAGAAATTATGGTCGAACTAGTGGAATATTTTCGACAGATGTAGGTATGGAATGCGGTTTGGACTACTCTCAGTGTAGTGCGAGGAAGGATTCAAGATGAATTGATTACTCTTGCATCTGAAAATAGAAGCAATAGAGTCGGAAGATCTTTACAGATACCTTGGAATGAAACAGAACCGATGAATCAACCACCAAAGAATGAAGCAAGACTCAAAGCCTGAGTTCATTAGGAGAATCAAAAAAATCTTGAAAACAAACCTCAACAGCAGGAACATGACGAGAGCCATCAATACATAATATGCATGATCATTTCTAACATACTCATTCGGTATAGTTCCATAGAGCAAAACAGACATCGAAAACTTGCAATGCGAAATGAGAACGCTGACGACAAAAGCAAATAAGCACTATCCGAAAAGCAGCCTTGAGAGGACTATACTGCCGAGAAATGAAGGAGATAGTGAAAAAAGGAACAGAGAAAATGCAAAGAGGATATTGGAGCTAACTACATTTCAGTGAAAGCAGATCCAATATCCGATTTTGTTGTGGTTTTGCGTCTAGCATAGAGTAATAATATAGAGAATTGAGGTTTTGGCGCTAGCTATTGATTTAGAAAAGAAAAATCACGGGAATAGAAGCTTTCAAAAATAATTATATTATATGACAATAATTCATAAAAGCAAAAACTGCAAAAATAACTTGGTAATGATTTCTTCAGAATATAAGTAGAGTGAAAAGATTTCTGATGTTATCTCTTGTGAAATAACCACCTCAAAATTTTTATTACTTCTCTTCTTAGTACCTATGTCGTCTTCTAACCAAGGTTGGTGAACCATCTGTCAATCAGAATTCTAGAAGACCCTGCTCTAAAAATGTCGGTGGAAGTACAGCTGAAACATCTTTTCAAACCCTTCACCCAAGAATTTTGTCTTCTTACCCCAGATCTTCTATTCTGTATCTTACCCTCAATTATCAAACTCAGCAGCTCAAATAAATTTGGCACACCTCATTACATTCACAATGTATCTATCTCGTCTTTTTTTTTTCCTTGACGAAATGAGGAGTTTACGCATTACCTCCATATTGGTCATTTTCTGCACCCACATGCGTCTATACAGTTACATCTCAAACGCCTGGCAGTTTCTTCTGCCCAGAAGAAGAAACTGCAGGCGTTTGAGATATAATTTTTATATGCATTCGAAAAATACCCAAACACACAGAAGATAGACGGATGAAGGTCTAATTACATTTTATACTTTTCACTTTTAAATCCTCCAAAATATTCCAAAAATTCGGTTTTAACCCATTGGAGTATGACTGAACTGCTCTTAGTCAACCTTTCCAAACATAGAATTGTCCCACTAAAACCATATTTTAAAATTATTAACCGCCCATCTACCCCTTCGGCAAACCAACACAAAAATAACAATAAATCCCGCGCAACTGGCCGATCCAGCACGCTGGCCGAGGCCATTCCAAACGATCAAAACCGACAAGGGACAATTAGAGAAATTGACGGCCGCAGCTACCGAGGAGTCACAGTCGATGATCAATTGAGCCATAGATGCACATTGCCATAACGCAATCTATGCCTAATATAATTTATTTTCCAAGGCTCGCCCGTAAATTACAGGTCCGATTGGCGAACGTACGTCACGTCCGACAGGCGTTCGCTAATTCGTCCATTGGGACGCAGATATACACGCAACGACGATAATTATTTAGCATTATATGCGTTTGATATAATCGCGTTTATTACTTCTACCGTGATGCATCTCTCTGTGGTCCGGGGATGCGTTCCGTTGTGTGAGTTATGAACGTGTGCGGGATTTACGTCTGCGGACTCGTTGATAGTTTTCTTCAATGGTTTTTTATTAGACAACATACGCAGTTGTGTAGGGATAGCATTGAAAAAAAATAAAATATAGAAACCTTTTTCATAAATCAGGGAAACACAATGTCTGATATATTTTCTAGGTTTTATGTCGAAAGTCATTTCAAATTTCAGCGAAAAAATAAATTATAAATGTCACTTACTTCTTATAAATTTCACATCAGAACTTAAACCACCAGTTTGAATTTATCAAAGAGCATCGTTGTTATCAGGTAGGTAATCAAATTATGGAAAATAAATAAAATTTAATCAATATCATCTTTAATGATATTCTGCAACGAAGTCAAGAAGTAACTGATTGTTTTTTCTTCTCGAATAAGATTTATCAAAATAAAAACTGACAACTGCAAGTAGATGCTAAACTGAATTCCCTAATTATTTTGAAGATTGTATTGATACTTTTGCAGTAACGTTAATTAAGTAAAACTAACGTATATCAATTCGAAACATTTGTTGGGGAAACCCCAAATAAGTTTATCAATCTGAATCTTCAGGACTTCATCGATGAAGCGTGAAGCCAATCCTTCCAGGATTGCAAAGAATCGAATAGAACGGGTTCACTAACAAGCAATTAACGCGCCCTCGTGCGCAAAACCATCGCCGATTATCCTGCATCCATAGGACAAAGGATTCGAGTGACACCTAGCTATAAATCAGAGGTTGCAGAGTCAAAATGCTTGTAATTAATTGTAATGTGCGTCAAAGGATGAATGGAAGAGTATGGATGGGTGTTTATTACAAGGTGCATCTGGCATTGTCACGCCTGGTCGACTTCCTAGAGGGCCCATAAGGTCGCTCAGCAGGACCGTATTATTGGAAACATGGGTGACGTTTCCATGATGTGATCTCAGGACTGATATTGTCCAAATATATTCCAGTTATTTCTTTATTCGTCGGAATTTTTAGACAGGCACTACAAATTGATTTTTATTTTTAGGGAATTTGGTATACATAATTCTTTACTCTGTAAGTCCCGGTCTTAACAGTAAAGACACATTTTTTTTCGAAAATTTGGTTTTTATTAATTATTATTATTAATTACTCGTCCATACAACTACCTTCAAGGATGATACCCGTACCCCAACTTCTTTCTCAAACTTTTCTATTCTTGACAGCTGATATTTGAGATTATATATTTATCTTTGATTTTCAATTACTGTTCGAATCAAAGTGACAGTGGCATATTTTTTCAATGATCTTTATACGCTTCTGAGATTTTATCATTATTATTTTTTCTTCAATAGGTAATTGAGAAAAATAACCATCAGATTGAACTGATATTAAGGATTCAGTTGCAAATTCATGAAACAAATATCATTCAAAATTCTGTATTGTGAATTTGAAAGTATATTTTTGAAAATTTCACAAAATTTTCGTAGGCTGTCGAGTTCATAAGATTCAAAAAGTCGATGCCAGACGAAAGAGACTTATTTGAATGCATAATGTTCTTCTTTGATGATTTGGTACCGATATCAATAAAGGCGTGATATGAAAAGGAGCAAATCGAATCAATAATTTTTCATTTATGTGAGGTTTTTCGTTACCTTTAACAAATTGTTCCTTAAATTTAATAAAGATCGTAGTGTTGAATATATCAGTAATTTTGTTCTCGACTACGGCTAAATTAAGTTTAATAATTCTCCGAAATTTCGTGAAAAATAACAAGGATTTAATTTTGAACAAGCATCCAGAAGCTTCTGACAATTTGAAACACCCAATCTGAGTTGAATCCTTGCTCTAATGAACGGTTTTCATTGAAATGCCAACTGTATCTATCCAAATTTGATGTATTGCTGTAAATGGGTCCGAGTACTGACCTGTTGTAGAAGTGCTCGATCTTAAAAATTATTTATACTACCCCTTCGTTTTCATGTCATGTGGTCTTTGCTTTACCCTCGAAGCACAAAGGTCGAGCTTATGTTGTTTTGACGCTTCGCTGAACACGAATGGCAAATCGGAATTCTATTCAATTGAATTATTTCTTAGTGGCTTGTTCGAATTGTTTAACTCGATCAAGAAGCCAAAACACAGGGTCAGTTTTATTGTTTCTACAACTGGTGACTATTTCACTATAGCATCCCTCTCTGTAATTTTTGCAGTTTGTGTAGGTTAACGAAGAACTGTCAATGAAAATATGCAGAATTACTTGCAATGCTGTATTGATCGTTCTAGTTCGAGACTGCTTATTGATTGGGATGACAGAATAGCGAAAAAGCATGTTTGAAGAAAAAATAAAGATAACACTACAAATGGGTTGAAATCAAATTAATGTTGAAAGATTTTTATTTTAAATTTCCAACGTCTCTGTGAAAATAGAAGATAAATTATTCTAGTGTGGTTAATTTCAGTCCTTGTTCACTGGACACTCTAGCCAAAACAACAAAGGAGCCTAAAAAAATATTCGCCATGCTCGAAGTTGCGATTTAATAATTCTTTAAATGTTCTGTTCTAGGAGACAAAAATGAAATTCAGTACCTATGATGTTGTAAGTTCTAACAGAACAACTAATTGTTATAACCATTTCGTTCTACAAATTAATATGGCGGATTAAGGCATCTAACTAGGCGTTCGTTAATCTAAATCCCCCATGATCATCAAGGTCACGGGTTTTTCATATACTTTTAATATGTTTTTGGGGCTCCTCTGATTTTTGATAACGAAGCGCACACTTCCTGAGTCTACTATTCAGTAATCCAAGAAGAACAAGATCATTAATCGAATAGCAATAACCAAAACGGTCATTGCAGGAAAAAAATTATTTTGTTATTTATTGCGGTGAGAACAATCACAAGTACTAACCCCTTATGAAATGATCAAGTCGGATTGAATATTCACTGTTGAGATTCATTCTTAGTTTGGCTACCAGTTGTATTTTTTTTCATTGCACCAAGTGGGTAGGCAGATTGATAGCTTTTGGTGATTCTGACAATTAATTTAATAATTAATTAAAAATTGATAATAATTAATATTGCTGAATTTTTTGAGTGTCCCATTAATTTTGAATGTGTTCCAAGAACCACTGACGATGCTGACTCCTCTGGTCATCCTAATACGGCAACTGTTTTAGAACACATAACAGCAATCCAGGAAATGGTTTTGACCGATCTTAAATTGAAGTCGCGAGAGTAAGCATTGAAGAAGATGGGGTCAGAAGGCAGTGTTTCCACTAACTTAATTGTTCATGGACAAAGGTAAGACCATCAACAGTGTATATTTCATAAAGTAAATAGATCGATTGTAGGCAGAAATGAAGAAAAAACGCCCACAAGTGCAAAAGAAAAAATTGTCTTTCGCCAAAACAGAGTTCCTTGTCACAAATTGATGGAAAGCATGATCAAATCGATGAAAGGAACTGCTCGACCAACCAGCTTATTCTCCAGTAATTAATTACTGGTGTTTTGCAGACCTCAAAAGAATGATCCAGGGAAAGGAATTTGACTCCAATGAGGAAGTAATTGGCGGAGTTTAAGCCTATTTCAAAACCAAAGAAGAATCATTCAACAGAAAAGGTATTGAAAATTCATAGGATTGAAGGCATACATGTATCACCCTTGAAGTTGAGTTTTCAAGAAAAATGTGTTTTTACTGGTTAGGCCAGCAACGTATTGAGTGTGCTACAATCCTATACTGGAAAAAATTTCCGACCATAGCTATTTGAATTTAATCTCATTCCAAGACTAGGTAAATATCCAAATTGTTCAGCTTCCAACTACTTTTATTAGTAAGGCCTGGAACTTATTGAGTGAATTCTTATATATTTCCATTGTTCTGCAAGATAACCTTGAACCATGTATGATAAGATCACTTAGAATATTAATTCTGAAATCTTCAACAGACCTGGCTCATTATAGCAAACTTATAAAATTTGAAGCCTCTTTCGATGAAATTTTTTTGAGGATTGAATTTTTCACTTGAATGACAATTTCTAATTGGCTTTCTGTCAATAATTGTAACAAAAAAAAAACAAGATCCTTAGGATTCAATAATGTTTGAGCAAAAAAACAGGTTTCGAACGATTTGTAAACTGTCCATTCCATATGATTTGGACCTCACAATTCAAGTATTATGAAATCCGCCCATATGCCCATCACATCGTCGCTCTTAAAACATGTTCCAATTTTTATCGATCACCCATTGTAGCCATATGCGGCAGGTTTTCGAAAAGACCTGTCGTCTTGCGATACATCATCGAACAATGCGCCCTAATCAAGGCGCCCATCGCCCATTGATGGTCAGGACACCGTGACCATCAACCCTGCGCCCTTGCAGCAGAGCAAAATGAAGAGCCTGCCATTTAGTTATGTCGGTTATACGATACCAAGGCCCCCTACGACGGCCTGTTACGTTGAATAATTAAAATGATAATAGTTGGATAAAAAGTGCATAGCAAACAAGCGATGGGGTGCACTCGCCAAATCACTTCGATGGGTGCTTCAGCCTGGGTACAGTCGTTTGCACTGGAAGAGTCTGAAACCGGAAGGGCTCATTAGGAACATTTTTGGAAGAAATAATTTCAAATATTTCTGTGGATTTTTATGTCCATATAAAATTCAATAGATGATTCAATGTTGCGAAAATAACAAAGAAATTTTGCAAATAAAATTAATAAAATGTAAAAAAAAAGATAATTAGTTTTGACTGTATTGAGAGAGATCTCTGTGGATTGTGGCAACTTTCCGTATTATAATTCAAGAACAACGATTTTTTCTACTTTGATTTCTTATCCATAAGTATTGCGCAGTCGAGATTCACGTTTGCAGCATAGAAGTAGGTGAATTTTTTAGTTTAGTATATCCAAAGTTACTTGGAGGAAGCTGAATATTTCGATTATACAAGGGTTGTCCAAGTTTCTAGAAATTCCTTTGGGACCAGTGAATTTATTGCCTAACAATACTTCCAAATGAACCCCGGTACTTAGCAGATCGCGGTATCTACTTCGAAGGGACATCTATGGCCAAGCGGTTTTATGGACTAGTTCAAGTGAATTTGGATATACGATATAATTCTAGCCAACAATCAAAACTAATGAAAATAATAACTATAATCTATATCAATAGTCAATACCTACTACAAAATTCTGTGTGAAATTCAGTAAGACTTATGAATTCGAGAAAAGCATTGATGTGGAGGAAGTTCTGCTGCTGATTCATTCTGAAATATACAAAGTGTCAATCTCAGCTCCCTGAGATCTATCCATCTATTCATGATCACAGGTCATGGATAGATACAACAATTAATTTTCAACAGAGTTATTTGAATTCGGTTGAAATGCCACTATTTTAGTCGAATGTGTTAATGTGTTCGCTAATACCTTTTCGCATTCGATATTATATTTCATCCTGGAATATTGACTTGAAAAAGACTTCAGATTCAAAGATTCAAAGAGAATTCTGACATTACCTTGCATAATTGCACTAAAAATTAGTGACCACAGAATTACTCTAAATAATTCTAAAATTTTCTAGCTAGATTATTTAGATTTAATTAAGGAGGTTCCATTTTACTGAGACCTGATGGGCTATTGTGCCCCTCATCAGAGCAATTATCTCCATAACGTGATCTACAGCTTGCCGACCAGTTCCAGAGTTCTGATAAACTCCAGTATTTTCCAGAATTTTGTTCAGCATGTTATAGATTAAAATGAATATTATGGGGTATATATTGTGTATTTAGGTTAGGTTGAAGTTCTGTATCTGACGTATTTTATTTTCACTTGTATCTTTGTTGAGGTGTGGTGATGTGAAATCAAAATTATCTATCTATCTATTTGGGATGGCTTCAAGGAGGCTAATTCTTCACTTCTACAAGTTTCTTGTCCAAAGCAGATTTTGTGTTGGCTAGTGATGGTGAGGCATTCGGTCTGCAGGCGATACCCACAGAATCTTCTCTCGCCATTTTTTGCTAGACCCATTATTATGAGGTGTTTCTGAAGCCGACAATGCCCTGTGAGGAATATAGTGAGGAGGTGTATTCTTGCTTAGATCCAAATACTTCTTGGATCTGGCAGTGACAAAGTTTCGAAGAAATTTTTTGGAATGATCCAACCCAGGAAGATTCCGCCAGTGTTTCTCTGTGGGGTTTTCCTTCTTCTCCTCTTTCTTGTAGGTACTTTTGCTCTACTACAGTCTACAGAGAGGTTCTGGGCCAATGAAAGGAGTTTGCGCTTCTTTTCTCACAAGTGTGTTGGCCTCTTCATTCCCAGAGGAGCCCAGACTAAAAAGACCTTGTTATTTTCATCTATTTCACTGTTTTTTCGGAATTCCAATACCATCTTAGAATCGATGATATGTTAGCTCAGTGCTTTGATTTCAGCCTGATCATCAGAATGTATCGCTATATCACATTTCTGATAGTTTCTTGCTAGGTTATTCTCAACACTTTTTTCTATTGCAAGTAGGTATCTCTGCCTAAAAGACACTCAGCTACACTACAATACTTTTCTCTAATTCTGTGGTTATTCCGTTCATTCTTCCACATCTTGTAGAACAAATTCGTGCGAGAATATATCAGAAACGCACAGTTTTCACGGTTATATTTTATTATTATATGTTGGCACTCCGTACTTTCCGCCACGGCTTCATCTGTCAATTCATCGTTCAAATTTGAAATTTGCCTTAAAGAAATCAGTTCTGCCAACCAATATTTTTCAATGCAAAAATCACTAAATGATATTTATGGAAATATTTCATTAATTTCAATAAAAATACAATGAATTAGAGAAAATAATGTATAATACTAGTACAGAAGACTCATTCTACCACTCGTTCATTCAGAAACTCGCCACTTCTTGGCTCGTTTTTGAATTTTGAACTCGTGGAAGAATATCAATGCCTTCTGCACTTGTATTATAAATAACTATTTTTTAATATTCTCTCAATTTTATTGTTGGCAATGATGTTTGTGGAAAAAATAGCGGATTAGGTTCGTTTTTGACTAGACTGTTAAGGAGTAAAGGTTTCCAGTCTTGTCACAAAAATTCACACGTTTACGACAAGTAAACCCGAGTAAAACTGCACATTTGAATTTTTCAATAGTTAAGTTACTCCGACAGCATCATTTTGAATATCTTCCTGGTCCAAAACTTCAACCCCTACCCGATGCCTAAAGTGCATCAGCGATCAATCTTTAACGGTGCAAACGACCAACCCTCTCACGCGAGAGCTGTCAAGGGTAGTCTGATAAATCTGTTTGTGGTAGTGGGCCTCTTTCACAAAAGACACTACACTAACTACTGCAGGTTGTAAACGAGATAGGCCGAAGTGGCTGTTTGGGGTGGTCGGTGGTGCAACAAGAATGGGGGATGGAAAACAAGAATGAGTTTATGGTGGATGAAGAATTGTAGGGGTGATGCGTATTGCAGTGACCAAATGGGACGACATATGGGGCCTTTGTTGCCAGCGTTTTTTAGACGGGTGTATCATGCTTGGCGACAATGAGTAGAGAAAAAATAATGAGAGGCATCTTTTTGTACGGAAAGGCATGGTAAGTAGCTTGAAAGTGAGTGCTTCTATGGAATATTGTTGTGGGGAATAGATATAAAGCAGTATGTCATGGATCGACATTACTATACAGGGTGTTTCCTAAACATGCAGCAAAAATTCAGGGGGTTGTTCCTTGGACTATTTTAAGCATGTTTTGTCCTTGGATGATTTTTGAAAAACCTCTTTGTTTCGAAGATACAGGGCGAACAACATTTTTCATATTTTTGAAATTAATAATAGTTTAAATAAAAATGCGTACCGCACTGTGTTTACTAAGTAGGTACAATTTATTTTTAAATTTGTTTAACAACATTCCAATTACTAAAAACGGCCAGTTTTTTGACTAAAAATTGATAAGTGCAGATGGTAAAGGAATACAGATTAAACACGGTTTTCATAAGAAATGATCCTGGTGTTTTTGAAAGGGTTCGGCAGTCAATGAGGAGAAGATTGGATGCTTGTATGCTGGCTAGAGGTGGTCATTTTCAACAGTTTTTGTAGGTTGAGTTGAATTTTCATGTAATTTTTCATAATAAAATGTTATTATCTCAAATTTTGTTTCCCCTATATCTTCGAAACAAATAGGTTTTTCAAAAATCATCAAAGGACAAAATATTCTTAGAATAGTCCAAGGAACAACCCCCTGAATTTTTGCCGCATGTTTAGGGAACACCCTGTATATCAAGTACTCCTAGAACAACTGGGGCAACTAGGAACTACACCGAAGAAAGCATGACTCAAGAGCTTTCAATGAATTACGTTAATTTTTTGTTTTGTGCATTTTCAATGGGGAAGAACCGCAATTTCTAATTGTCTGGAGTAGTCAGTGACTTCTGGAAAACATAAAAAGAAACTAGAGTTCCAAAATGGTTGTTACAGCAAGATGACTACATTTACTTGCGTCCCATTTTGGAGCTCGAAAATTTTATGTTACTGTTAAAAATATTGTTGTAGTTTATGAGATTAAGTGTTGAATTGATAATATAACATAGTAAATCGTCATAAATGTGGAAGATGGTTTTTATAAAGTTTGAGACTGGGTACATAACCTCGATAGAGCCCATATCCCCATGTTGGGGACCTGATAGATAGATAAAAAGAAACTAAAATTCGATGTTTCGATAACTAAATTTGACATTTCAAGAATTGTAATCATTCAATAATAAACAGATAGATAGAGGAAGTATACGCAATTTTTACGTGTCCCCAACATGGTTAGATTACGTTGTCGGATTGTGATATATTTTCAAATCCACAATTTTACTATATTGTTATTAATGTATATTATATTGAATGAGATATATTTAATTTCCCATGAACAGAATATTTATTATTTTCTGAATCTACCTGCTGAAATCCAAGGTTTGGCAACCTTTGCTCTCCTAGTATCTTCGGTTGTTTCACGTCGTTTGGAGCGCTTGAAGTTTGTTTTCTGAATTTCTGATATATTTAGGTAGTTATTACGCAATATTTTGAGTTAATATGGAACTTTGATTCACTATGGGACATAAGAATTGCGTTCCTTGTGGAGAAACTCGCGAATTGAGTGAAATATCCTATCACATATATGTTTTCATCACCGCGCGCTTCATGTCAAATTTAATAGTTCATGTTGGAGACAAAATTTGCTTACAGATAATGATATATGCTTCCTCTATCTATGTTTATAGATCGTAATCAATTATTCGTACCTAAATAAGAATTTAATTGGTTCATGGATGCCTCAACGAAGAATTAATTATTATTCATAAAATGTCGAATTTAGTTATCGGCATATCGAATTTTAGTTTTTTTATGTCATTCGGAAGTCACAGACTACTCAAAAAAGTTAGAAATTGTTGTTATTCTTCATTGGAAGTTCTTCTGATAACTTTCGAAGTTTTATTTTAGGTATAGGTTTAGTTTGAGTGAAACCCCTCTTTTATCATAGAATTGACTGAAGTAATGAAAAATATAGGGTATTATTTGAAAATCCTGAGTTTTGATGGATTTGAGTTGTCCAAGTTCATGATCTTGTGATAAACACCTTGTATTTTAAGACCAAAAGCTAAAAGTCTCATAATACTACGTATTTGCAGAATCAAAAATGAAAAAGTTTTTTTTAAGAAATCTTCGGCAGAATTATTCAAAAAATGTTAATCCTTCTCGCCACCAAATTTTTCATAAGAATCCCATTAACTCATAAACCGTTAAGTTTTGAAATGAGGAAGTAGTAATCCTTTTCAGGTATTACCGGAAGTTGTGGAGATTTGAAAATATTTTAGGCTGAAAGATCTTTGTCTCCAACCCACACATGAAAATTTTCAGTACAAAGTTATCACTTGTTTCTGTAGATGAGAGCATGCTTTAGGACGTTATGGCATTTTGGTGGATTGCAGAAATTTTTTCAAAATCACTCAATTATCAAATTAAAAAGAACAAAATGTTTGGCAATTATATTGGTGGAAGTAACATTGTTTTATTCAAAAAATAAAACAGATAGTGAATTTCTTTCAAGTAAAGACTGAATCTAATAAATATTGAATTATGTCATATGAAAAGATGAAATTATGTTGATCAACCTACAGTTTGATATTTCAGGTAAAAAGTTTGTTTGAATTTCATGTCCAACTGAAGCCCAACAGGCCTGAAGTCTGAATCCCTGCATACTTCAATTGTAGTCCATCAGGTTCAGAAAAAAACAAAAGAAAAAGTCCAAGAGTAATGAGAAGTAAAGTGTTGCAGAAGTCCATTCTTATCGTCAAGTACATCTACAGAAATTCTGCAATACAACCCTGGCGCATAATCCAGTGTGTGCGTGTATGCCATCTTTTCCCAGAAGTTGTCCGAAATATTTACCATAAATCAAGGGGCTGGACATGACCTGTCATTCTCCAAGCCAGGAAATAAGAAAGTTTAACTCCTCCTTACGCTAGGGAACCACGTTGGCAAACTGAAAAATATGAAACACGAAATGAATTATTATTAGTTCGCTCGCCAGGGGAATGCGCCCTTTTCTAACACGTTTACCCCATACGAACAACTTTTTGATTGATTCTTTTCGAATGGTTTCTTCTTCTATTTCTATAATTCCACACATTTGAGCTAAACGAGAAAATTGTAAGCGTTTTAGTATATTGCATTCTTTTATTTATTTATAGATGAAAGATTTCTTGTGATTTCAAAGAAATATACTTACATTTATAAGAATAAAAACTTAAAAAATATAACAACCCACTCTTTGGAATTGTTGTTATTCCTCTCAGAATAATGTTCTCTTTATTAACGCGTTTAGCCTCTAAGTTGGTTTAGAAGCAGTCAGATACATCAGAACGACAATTTATAAAAATTGTATGGTTCTCAAATTGAATGACAATTAGAATATTTTAATTCTAATTGTTTCAAAAATTGGAATTCAAACTTTCAGTCTAGATGATATCAGAATTGATAACTATACTCGTATCCTACATAAAGTAAGTCACATTGAAAATTTGAATCCCCACAGAACTCAGAAACAAAGAATTGTCAGAGATTTACAGAAACAGATCATCTTCTGTTTTGAGGGAGACGAATTTCCATCATGAGTTTGCAAATTTTTGGTTTTCTGTGAGTTGAATTATTACTGGCTTTAAAAAAAACTACCAACTTTCTCAAAAACTCAAGTTATTTCTCATATCGAAGTATACTACTGACATGAAAGACCTGCCCAATTTAGCTTTAAAAATTGCCCCTCAGTATAATATCCTGATAGTAAACCCGAAGTCCGCTTGAATTTCTTGATTGAGTTAATATCAATCCAAACGGAATATTGCTTATGATCTTAGTGACTATAACTTGTCTAACAGATCCAATTTAATCGAAAGCCCCAACCACGTCCGCTATGGGCTTTAGGGTTGACCTGTGAAAGCAATGGAGTATCAAACATCAGTATAATTCAGTTCATAACCCAGTTATCCTTTACATATCGAATTATGGGATAGTTATAGGTGAGGGTCTGGTCAATGCGATAAATAATTTACGAAGAACTTGCCCCAGCTGAATGCACTTCGTATATGTAATGGACTATCTCTAGTCTGTTCTGATGGGAGGATATCATCAAAGCTATGTTATAAGTACTTATATTTTAACTTATTACTTTGAGTTCTAGAGAATTTTAATGAGTAATTGAACTCACAAAATTTGCTGTTTTCAAACTCTCGTTCTCCGAATCGATCGCTCTATAATTCAGTTACAATGACAGTATTTCTCAAGCAATACGTCATTGATGACGTAAATGGGAAAAATTCTATTTGGGTTCTTGATTATTACGGTCTCTATTTGACGGAACTTCATCTTTATATGATCAAAAATAAAACACTTCGTTTCTGCTTATATTTATTGATTTCACAACAATTGTTTCGTCAAATTACATTTTGATTTCAGGTGAAAAAAATTATTATTATTCCACCATTTTTTAAATATTTCTTGAGTGTACAGTGCATCCCATTTTGGGTGAGACAGCCAGGTTTCTCGCTTGTTATTTAAGATATAGCCTTGCGGTTTTCACGTTCCTGTCCTACTTTTTCGTGAAACTCAAGTTGGTCTAATCAGATTTTGCATAACTGTTTCCGTTCAAGAGATACAGGGCGATTTTGGAAATTGATACTTTTCGGACCCCTCCTTTATCTCCGAAGTTAGTAGAAATATTGCTGAGGTAAAAACTACATCTGAATCAGAATTCTGCGTAGAATCCAGTGGCGTACTCAATTTTTTTTCGGGGTATGGTTTTGAAGATTCAACACAAACCTATATTATTTTTAATGGAACACCCTGTATATTATTACTTCGTTGGATTCGTAATTTTTTTTCCTTCAAAATGATGTATGATACTATGTAGGTAGGACGTTCAAAAATATAAAAAAACACTCAAACATCAAATAATGATGGTTTTTTTTTTGATGGGTCATGAATTTCCCAAGTTTCAATAAGAGGATTATTACTTGTGATTTTTAAAAGAAAGTAGGTCATTGATGATACAAACATTCTTGTTGTTATTATGGCTACTATGCATTTGGCAGCATTGTTTTATCAAGCAAGCATTGGGATGAAAAACCAATCTGATCTAGCTGTCATCGCAATGAACTATTATTATGATTATTGATTCTTTTTTTATGTGGAAAATCCATTGCCCAATAACAAAAAAACCATCATTATTTGATGTTTTAGTATTTTTTTATATTTCTGAACATTCTACCTACATAGTATCATACATCATTTTGAAGGAAAAAAAATTACGAATCCAACGAAGTAATAATATACAGGGTGTTCCATTAAGAAAAATATAGGTTTGTGTTGAATCTTCAAAACCATACCCCGAAAAAAAAATTGAGTACGCCACTTGATTCTACGCAGAATTCTGATTCAGATGTAGTTTTTACCTCAGCATTATTTCTACTAACTTCGGAAATAAAAGGAGGTGTCCGAAAAGTATCAATTTCCAAAATCGCCCTGTATCTCTTGAACGGAAACAGTTATGCAAAATCGGATAAAACCAACTTGAGTTTCACGAAAAAGTAGGATGGGAACGTGAAAACCGCAAAGCTCTATCTTAAATAACAAGCGAGAAACCTGGCAGTCCCACCCAAAATGGGATTCACTGTACATATATTTCAACTTATTACTTACAGTTCTAGGGAAGTTTAGTGAGTAATTGAACTCACAACATTTGGTGTTTTCAAGCTCTCGTTCTCCGAATCGATCGCTCCATAATTCCATTACAATGTCAATATTTTTCAAGCAAAACGTCATTGATGACGTAAATGGGAAAATTCCTATTTGGATTCTTGATTATTTCGATCTCTATTTGACGAAACTTCATCTTTATATGATTAAAAATAAAACACTTCATTTCTGCTCGTATTTATTGTTTTCACAACAATTGTTTCGTCGAATTACGTTTTGATTTCAGGTGAAAAAAAATTATTATTATTCCACCATTTTAGATATTTCTCGAGAGTACACCACTGATATTTTCTTAGTTATTTTTGATATTACACCCTGTATAAGGAGTACATACATCCACTCTGTGGAAAGCAGGATTATGCAAGTTCACGAACTCTAATAGCTGATCCCTTGAGTTCACAATGTCATAATGTCTGTTTTGTGTATTTTAATTAGGGAATTTACGAAACACATTAAATATTATGTGTTCACTGTACGGAGTTTTGTTATTTATTGTTCAACTTTAGAATGAAGAGAGGGAAGGAGATATGAGTAGTTAGTAAATCGGGAGAACTATATTTTCACAGTTCTAGAATTGTGTCTGAGAACTGTAGGATCTTCAAATCGAATAATACGTAGTATCTCATGCTATGTTCGGAAGCTGTCTCTTTCATTTGAATACAAATTCCTTAAAGAGAATCTCAATTTAATTTTATTATATAATTTTTTTTGAGGAATTTCGGCACAACTATTCGAAATTGAACTTGCTTATAGATTTTTATCATCATGTGAATTCTTAGTTACTTGATTGATTTCAAAGAATATTATACAACGAATACAACATTTCAAATAAATTATCATACGCTTATTGAAACTAAATTAATTTGGGTTGATTCAGTAGCCAATTTTTGTAACGGTATCTGTATTATGGATACAGGGAGCAGAAAATAGATTTTTATATGCTTTATGATTAACATTGCAATGAAATTGAATAAATAAATGAATGTGAATACCTATATATAGAATATCATATCTCATGGATACTATTAGTAAAACGTTAGTTAGGCGAGGTCAAATTTTTTGGCCCAAATTTTCAACCCAATTCAACATCAATTTCACACAAAAAAGGTACTTTTGCTGAAAGTAAATTCAGTAGAAGATAGTATCAAAAAAAAAAACCTACTCGTTCAGAATCCAACAAAATAACTTATTTTAATGCTGAAGGTATTAATTGAACAAAGAAATAAAACGAATCAAGAAAATTTCATTTTTATGGAAAAATTTCCGTTCTATGTCTTGGTGAAAATTCTGAAATTCCAAATTTGGAAGTCTTGGAGGTAATTACCCCTCACATCTACGCCCTTGGATTCATATTCCCAAATGTAAATGGTGACAATTTCGGGGCTATTCAGATTATTTTTTCTCGAACGATTCCAATGGCTTATCATTGGAAAAAGTGAAGTAATAAAATTAGAAAAATTCTAATTTTTTTCCACGTTTATGCAAAGTGGAGAATTACATTAATCTTGGTTTCTCATTTTTGTCGTTTTTCTGAAGAGTTTTTTTAAACCTACAAGGAGAAACATTTTCGATTGTTATTCGTTTCATAAGTACCTAACCATTTTCGAACGATTCCTGAAAATTATCAAAAATTGAAATCAGTTATTGGTCAACATCAAAATCAATGAAATCAAAAAGAAGGAATAAATTATTTTGATATGTATTCAGAGAAGTTTCTTAGTTTTGGATAGTGAAAAATCTGTCGCAATATTTCTCTAGCCGCTTTTAGGAATTCGAAGGGCCTACCCTGTTTCATCGTACCAACGAAATATAACGAATTTTTGCCTTAGAATTCCCCAGGCTCAAAAATAAGCAATGGTTCTTCTTCTGCCCTCGTTCATCCTGCCGACTCCTCAAGGGGATTCTGACCGCAAAAGGAGATGCGAAATTTGTTTTGAATTAGGGCTACTGTCAAAACTGGACGAGACAACAACTGTGCACGCCGAGGAAGTTAAAGATGATAAATAGTCGAAGTTTCTCTGCCACTATACGATGAATAATGGATTGAAATGTTGTGAAAAGCCGCGAAAAAATGTTGGTACGACGTTTTGTGATGAGGACAATACGTCGTTTATGTTGGACAAGGGTGATTTGAGGGATGAAGGTGGTTAAATGGAATTTTAGTATTGTATTATGGTTGATCCTCTAGAGGTTTCTCAAAATATGAATGATATTCAAGATAGCCATATGTGAGACGAAGCGGTTGATTTTTTTCATTAATAATAATAACTTTTGCAATTGGTCTAGGATAAAAATATTTTCTGCAGCATTCAAGAATTGGATGAAAAAAAGTTCTCCCATTTGCCTTCTACAGCTATTTTCAATAATAATTAAACTTGTAATGTTACAATCGCCCATGGGACTCTAAGACTGGTTTTAAGGGGTGGTTTGGCTTATTTGGCAACAAAACTCCTACCCAGGATTTTAAAAATTTATCAAAATTAAAATAACCTTTTCACTCTAAACAAATAATATTGAAATAAAAACTTAAATCAGTTTTTAATGCATTACTGTGCTATTAGGATGGAACCTCTTCTGTAGATTATTTTCAGCCTTCTTAACACCAGATCTTAGCAGAAAGCTATAGTACTGCAATTCCCATTCAGCAAAGTTTATGTAATAACGCCAGGTATTACGCAGGTATTCTTTCAGTTTCAGGAACTAAAGTGGTTTAACGGACATACTATTCCAACTTCTATATCTCAAGGTAGTTCTTCTTTACAATATTTCAATCCCAATGCAGATTTCTATTGTTCAATCCCAAGGGAGGTTGTACTTTTTGATATTTTTCCATCCCAAGAGAGGTTTCTGTTGTTCCAATCCCACAGGAGTTGCGAAAATCCCGACACAATTCTCGCCGAAAAATTAAATTCTAAATCTCAAATTGAACTAGTAATGGCTGAAATCTAAAACAATCTAAAACTGAAGTCTCGATAATTATTGAAAATCTTTCAGAAATTTCTTTCTGTTTCTTTCTCTAGTTACGAGCAACCGTTGGCTCTTCATCGGCGACCAACCTCACACGACGAATCGACAAATTACCGCGTAACATGAACTGAAGCTTGCAAAATCGTTGCAAACTATTGCCATGGAAGTTTGCTACAAACATCAGTAGTTTGACTGCTTAAAGCTTAACTATCCGAGAAGACGATCCGTGAAATTCAAGGTGAAAAGAAAATTATATTATGACAATGCGTTGTTTAATTTTCACAAGGGAGGTTAAAAGGATGAAGCGTGTTTTGAAGGCGGTTAAATGAAATTTTAGGATTATGTTATGTTTGAACCTCTTGGGTTTTTTGGATTGGTTATTAATTTTCTATACTTAATAAAGCTTTGAAATCAGTAAAGGAATAACTCTAGTATTATTACATGTATTGTTCCGAATAAGGTAATAATCTCCTGCTAAAATTAACAAGTGGCGTAGATACACGGATGCGATGATACTTTTCTATTGAAAATCGAAGGCACAGTTTTCATTTTGCAAAAATTCAGTAAATTTTGCTATGTACTCGCTTATTTTGAAAACGGTACATTTTAAATTCAAGACACCCTTTTTAAAATAAAACTCTGCTGATTTCAGAAATAGAATAATTTTTAAGAAAAAAGACAATGGCGTAAATAAAGACTGAATTCTGATCTTTCTTCAAACTTAAACACCCTCCATCTCGAAAACGAAGCATGTTAGGATATATGTATGTTAATATGAACTTTTTTCATCGAAAGAGATGAGCTGTCTGATGCTTAAGTTATTGAACTAAAATCTGGACCATCCTCTATTATAAAAGTGATATTTTTTGCTACTGTAGTTTGAGTGAATACTTATCAATTCCAACAATTGGTACACTGGGCATTTCCATAAAATTTTCCATTAATTATACGTTCATTTCTGAGTAATTTCTTCGATAAATATATGGAACCTTTATTTTGTCAGCTTTAAGTTCTTGTGAAATTGAATGAATTATCATGAAGATGTCGCGTCGGTAAATAGATTGTTTTAGCTTCGGCCTAACAACCACTAAACAAGACCTAGATTCTAAGACAATTATGGAACTTGTAATTTTTCTTTATATATCAATTCAAAATTTTCTTTATGCGAATTCTTATGGTATCGGAATCATTTTTAAAGTTGGGTTAGAATTTTTATGATTTTTTCAGATAATCCAACTAAGCATAGCGTAGGCTATTCAATGTTCAATTATTTTGAAAACTTTCCTGTACATCATACATTTATCCTCAATAAACCTCAAAGGTGAAAAATACCTCGAGGCTAAACTTTCCTTGTTACATCTATCCTCTTAAATTTGCAGGAAATCTCCACAGAATAGCAGGCAAGAAGTATTCTCAACACATGTACCACTCCAATTTCTCCAAGACACACACTCATCGGCTAGATTGAAATCGGAAGCTGTTCCAGCAGGAGCACCTAATTCCTGATCGAAATTCAGGACATCATTCCTGGTTGCATCCCTAGTGACCGTACGGTGGCGTCTCGTTGGAAAAGTGAAAAAGCTGAATGTTGGCTACTATTTCAATCAGTGTCACAATGCCGTAGCGGTCGCTGCAATATTTACAGATATTTTGGGTGTAGCGAACTGAAATAATAATATAGAGGTGGAATCTGCGGCCCATTCTAGAAGAGCTCAATCTAGTAGAAAAATGTTAACGGAAGAAGTCCAATTCTAGTGGAAGGCAGGACCGGTGAGATTAATTTTGGCACCTGAAGCAGAGAACTTTTCATCGCCCCTGCTGAAAAACATCAGTAACAACATCTCATAACAACACCTGGTCCGACGATAATACAGAACTAATGGAGATTACGAATATGTGGTCTGCTCAAAAACATTTGGCACTCAACAGTAACTACTTCTAAATTTAAATAGAAGGAATTCCATATGTTGAATGAGTAAACATCAGCTTCCAAATAATTCTAAAGTAAGGGTAATGTTGTTTTCCATCTTTGCAAAATACATAATGATTTTATCCCTCTTTCCATAAGAGAAATAGGGAATTCTGTCGATATTGGTTGGGCTGCAATTTGTTATTTACTTGACAGGCGGCGTCTTATAGTAAAGGCGGTTTGGAGATTTTTATTGCAGGGAATGTTGACAAACTCTGTAGAGAGAAACAACCTTATGTTGTTCTCAAGAATCAAGGATGAAATATGAAAAGGCAGCCAGCAAACTGAGCCGAATTGCCGCCTCTCAAATAAAGGCACATGAAACGATCGCTTCACTGTTTAACCCCTAACTCCGGCCCTGGTTGGAGGATTTGAGGTTGTGATGTGAATTAGATGTGACTAAATTCATGAAATCTTTTACAAAAATGTATTAAAACATTTGGTACCTTCTGTACTTATCTTTTGGTCCATTCTGCAGGGTTTTTGTCGAAATCTTGGCATATGAACATCGGATTTGCAATTTTTTTGATATTCTGAATGTTGCAATAAGCTACACTCAGTGATCGTTGCTGAATTACGATATATACATATAAAGTGTTAACCTTTGATTATACCACCTTCCAAGGTTAGATTCTAAAGGCTTTTCTGGAAAGGCGGTCACTCACGATGAGCCCATGTTCGAGCGTTCGGATTATTTTACAGTCGGGCAGCTCGGGACACGACCGCACGACTGTAAATTAGAGAATGAACTTGACTGCCCGACTGGAATTTTTTGAACGCCTGCTACCAAACGCTCGAAAAAAACGCTTCGTGAGTGGCGGGCATAAGAGGTTTCGTATTGAATATATTGAATAGGCAAAGCATTGAACTTGGGAATTAAGCATTGTACAAATGACATCACACCATCTTTTGCATAGAGAATTAGGTCTTTTAAAGTTCAGTTGACAGAAGATCTCAAGCCGGTCGATCACCAGCAACGTCGTATCTTCGCTGATTGGGTCCTTGACGTGCGTCAAATGGATCGGATTTGCATCGACAAATCATCTTCAGTGACGATACTCCTTTTTACTATATAGGCTACGAAGATGGTGTATCTTGGGCTCGAAAAATTCAAGAATGATTGTTGAAAAGCCTCTTCATCCTCAATGTGTCTCTGCTTGGTGAGGTTTTTGAACAAGTGGCGTTATTTGACCTTACTTATGAGGGTGGTGAACTTGTTACCGTGAATAGGTTGGGCTACCGAGCTATGATTAATGATTTTTTATAGCCGGATTTGTGTGATATTGATGTGGAAAATGTTAATTTTCTACAAGCCGACGCTACGAAATGCCACGAGCAAAAAACAATTGCAATTTTGCGAGGAGAGTGTCGTGGCTCTGTTATCGAACTGGTGATCAAAATTGGCCATCGAGATTTAGTGATTTAATACCTTTAGAGCTTTTTATTTGGGGCCACTCAAAGATGGAATTCGTGAAGTTAGCAAGGACATACAGCCGCAAATGTACGAATTGGTAATAGGTCATTTCATGAAAAAGATGTGGTGCTGCAACGTAGCCTTGGCGGTCGTTTGGCTGATATCGTTTTCCATAATTCATGGCTTACCTTCTTCTTTATAATGAATTGATTTCTCTTGAAATATCCTTTTTTTTCAATATCAAAATAATTTTTATTTTTGGAAAACCCTGCACAAATGAATTCTACTGTTAATAATAATCGCAGAAATCTAGATTGAGAGGAAACGAGCTGCCATAGAAGGTGACTAGCAATAGGCAAGTTGGCAAGAAACATATCTTGTGTGAAAAACTTTAATACTAAAGGGAGAAACAATTATAATTTTCATTATATTGCTATACTGTAAACTTGGATATTTTTATTCAGTGGGATTTTCCTCTAACGGTGCAGCATGTCCGAAAAACTACATGGTATTTTTGTTCTTTCCTGATAATGTAATTGTTTCTCTTTCTTTTAATCATTTCCGTTTTTAATATTGTTGATATCACATACAGGTCACATATTATATATCTCTGTTATTTAAACAGTTTCTTCATTGAAAGAACTTAATTTTTATATTCTTACTCCTTGATATTATTGCATATGTTCATTTGGTTTCCAAATGCAGCAGACTATATTCGTTATGTGTTTAACTGTCACTTACCCTACACTTTGTCTGAACAATTCTTAAAAATAACCTCAAAATCATCTTTTTCCACATACCCAACCGGAACAAACCTACGAAATTAGACTTTTTGTTATGTTGCTTCAGAGGTTACAGGATCCAGAAGTCAACACCCCGTGGGATCCAGTTTGCAAACACATACCTCTTTCGTAAGGAGATGTGCGGACAGTCGAAGAAGAACTTTCAGGGTTTTCTGTGTGTGTGTGTGCATTCGGGAATTCTATCATTTCGGATCGTTGGATTTATTTAGTTTGCGTGTAGTTTGCAACTTGTATATATTCAGCGTGGACCCGAAGACGGGAAGTTGTTTGGTCTTGGGGATTGGGATGTGGACGGTATTTTATCTAATTTGGCAGTTTGCCTTTGGCGGATGCAAAATGACAAGAGGGGAGGAACTGGACAAAGTAGTTGGTGGGAAGAAAGAGAAAGAGGCATTGGACTGTATTAGGGGGGTTTACAACGGCGATGACAAAAAAATATATTTCTCCTTTTGTTGAAGAGGTGTAGGTACACATTGATGAAGATATAAAGTGGAAGTGGCTCCTATTCCAACACGAATGCGAAATTCGAACGCATGAGTGTTGCAATTGCCTTCTGCAACGAGTATTAGACGATATTTTTCTATTTCACTCAATTTTCATGAAATATTGTCGAAATTCAATGAGAAATTCAGATTAAGCTTCCTTGTGATACTTGTATCGTATCTTGGCAGTTGGTGAATTTGAATCGTACGTTTCGAATTTTAAAATAATTTATAATTACGCATTAAATTCGTGTATAATGTCTGACGAAATCGATTCAACATAACAGAATCAAAAGAAGTTGCGAATTATGTCGCAAATCATTTCACTACATCCAAATTATATTACATTGACAATTGACGTGTCTTGAATATTAATAGAATTGGTCTGGGTTGACCACAAAACGAAAAATATAACTGAAAACAATGCTGTAGTGAGTTCATTACAGCATTATTTTTAGAACTGTAATAAACTCATTATGATACTGAAATAGAAAAACACTTATAGAAAACTAAGAAGACAAAATGGCATCATCACTATTTGCATTCAGAGTAACAGCTAAATATCCGAATACTAAAGTAACGAAAACCTTATATTATGCCAGCTTTTCATGGCTTTTATATACACGTATACATTCTATTTATACACAGAAACAATTATCTATTTGAACAATTCAAGAACTTAAAAGAAAGTTATGAAACGAGAACACAGAACTATAACAATCCAAAATATAGAGTAAAAACAACTCAACATTAATAGAATACAGATACCTACTATAATACAATCATCTAACAAATGATACAAAGAACATCTCAAACAACAAAATATTTAAGAAGAGAATATTCTCTATGTTGGTGAATATGGAAACCTATTGCCTACAAGATCATTTAAGAGATAACTAGAAAATAAACTTGTTTCTTTGGCGCTATATCATTTCATTTGGTAAACTTGAGGCCAATCTCAAATAAACAGTATTTATTATTATTATAAAATATCCTTTAGGACATAGGATACAAATTTGCTTTCGCCGTTTTCTTCCGAAATTCGTGGCTTTATTGTGAAAAACTGGTTAAACATTATTGATTCGAAGTATTGTCTATCGTTGGCCACTACTTCCTCCCATCTTTCAGCGTACAAAACCCGCATTGAAAAAACTGGTCATCTCTTGAAGCGATCCACGAATGGATCCAATTTTTTACTTCTTCATAAGTCCGGGCTGGTCAGCTGAGCCGTGTGCCATTGATCGAAACAAGTGATAGTCCGAGGAAGCAATGTCTGGGGAATACGACGGGTGGGAAAGAACTTCCCATTTCAACGTTTCCACCTATGTCTTGACCTCTATCGCAACATAGGGTTGATCATTGTCATGCTGTGAAATCACTTTATCATGTCTCTCGTTGTATTGCGGTAGTTTGTCTTTCAATGCTCGGCTCAAATGCATTAATTGCATTCGATAACGACAGCCTGTGATTGTTCCAGTCGGTTTTAACAACTCATGATACACTACGCCGAGAGGTCCCACCAAATACTGAGCATAACCTTGAAATCGTGAATATGCAATTTGGCTGTAGACGTGGAAGCATGGCCGTGATATCCCCATTATTTTCTGCACTTGGGGTTATCTTGAAGAACTCTTTTCTCGTCTCCAGTCTCAATGCGATGCAGAAATCCCTTCCGTCTGTGCCTTGCAAGCAGCTGTTCACAAGCAAATAAACGACGTTCAACATATCTCGGCTTCAACTCGTGCGGCACCCATTTTCTTTGTTTCTGAATCATTTACATGACTTTCAGGCATTCTGAAATGACTTGTTGCGTCACTCCGAATGATCTTGCCAATTTTTGTTGCGTTTGATACGAGTCTTGACCAAGTAATTCCTCTAATTCTGCATCTTCGAAAACCTTCTATCTTCCACCGCCATGCTTGTCTTCGACGTCAAAATCACCGTTCTTGAAGCGTTGAAACCACTCTCGGCACGTTCTTTCACTAATAGCGGCCTCACCATTGGTATGTGAGAGCATTCGATGAGCCTCAGTCTCATCTTTCTTGATATTTAAGCTGAAAATTGAAACTTCCTGCAAATGACGAGAATTTGGCTCGTAAGCTGACATGTTAATTCAAGAAAAATTTTATGATGCAGACACAAATCGACTAATATTTTGATGGAGTTATGTTTAAAAATACTTCTGCTTATTGTATGACATTTACGATCTATTTATTATGACTAACACTTGCCGCTAAAGCCATCTATTGGAAAACGGGGAAAGCAAAGTTGTACACTTATATATTTTTAACTATATTCCCTACGATCAATTGCATTGGCCATTCACAAAAACGCGTATTTTTTTGACTCTTTGAAGTTTATCAGACATTTTTCAATATTGTTTGTAGCAACAGGATGCAATTTTCGCTCTGCAGTACAATTACCGCTGTAATTTTTCTAAAATCACTTTCCTGTCATAAAAAATTCTCAGCATTGCGGAAATATTCGGATAAAGTCACTGAATCTACATCTAAGACTGCATGTTGATCCTCGAAAACCCAATTCACAACATTCTCAACCCTAAAGGGATGTCATCGAACCTTCACATTAAGACCATAATTTCACGCCGGCTTGTTATAGCTACCTTGGTCAACTCCTCACGCTCACATACATATTTCATCATTTTCAAACCTACGTATGTGTGTCATCTTCGTTGCCAAGAATTCCCAGAGCAACTCTGCTAATTTAACCGCACAACCCTCGTACCTTCCTACACCCCCTCGCAAAAACGGAATACATGATTATCCTTTCTGCTCAACTTTGACAATTACAGAACTGAATTTAAAGTCAACAGGAGTGTCGCAGCACCCGTGAAACGGAATCGAGACAGAAAAGAATGAAGTTTTAATTTTTAACCGCCCCAAGTTGGCAGGTCGTATGACTTACGTCCCTTGAGTTGCGACGGAATTGGAGGTTATAATGGCGATTAAAGAATAGAAATTATGCTGGAGGAATCTGAAATTTGTGAATTAGTAGTTGAGTGGAGAAGTTATGCCAGGAAGAATCTCTAGAGATTAAAGATTTCTACCGAACAGTATTTTGTTTTTCAACTTATTATTTTTTCTATTATTCCTCTAACCTTTAATCTGTTTTTTTGTGTAAACACTTTGTCGTTAATTTTATTGTCTGGAAATTAGATAAACTGGTCTATGATTTCTTTACTCATACGCTCAGGGCCGCTGCCAGGACCGGCAAAGCGGACATTTTGCTGGGCGTCAAATTGTAGGGGCGCAAAGTCAGTTAATGAAACTTTTTAACACAAAAATGATTTTTAAGTGAAAATACCACCCTTTCTAGTGAAATAATAAAATTGCCCAGAACCAATTTCGATCTAGGTGTAGTTATGAAAATAGGAATAATTATACTGCAATTCACATTTACCTTTAGTTTTTTTAATATAGACTTATAGTCTATAGTAGAAGGTGGAGATTTCGGTAATAGGGAAGGCAAAATTAATGATTTGCTCAGAAAGATGGTATAATCAAAGAACCTCGTACATTTAAACAACAATACAGAACGTTTTTTTTATTAAATCGACAAAATTCCCTCTGATACATTTGAGGACGTCATTTTGAGTTAAAAAATACTATAAATATATAATATATATAATAAAACATATTTCATAAATTGAAAAGATTGTTGAGAAGGATACAGAGGCTCCTTTAAAGAAAATTAAAATAAATTCTCGGATAAATTAGTCAATTCAATTTCTGTTCTTCACAGGGAAGTTTGGGCTAGTTTTAATTTCTTTGATTATACATTTTTTTGGGGTGCTGGATCCGAATCTGAGGTTTGCGACCGAAATTTCGTGCTTGAAATTGAACAAAATGCAAAAAAATGTTTCATTTGTTGGCGGATTTCTTCATATAACTCGAGAAATATCAAATTCTTTTTAATGACCTTCCTATACAGAAACAAATTATATAATACTTCCCACAAATTTCTTTCATTGAGTTTTCAGTTCGATAAACTATTCTGGCTAAAACGATAGTTGAAAACTGGCGTATTTCATCTGTCTGCAAAAACCAAATCTTGGGGTAGTTTTGATTTCTTTGATTTACATGTTTTTCGAGTTGCTGAATCTTAATCTGAGGTTTGGCACCAAAATTCCTTGAAGGATCTTTAAAAAAATGCACAAAAAGGTGGAAAATTTCATTTTTTGGCAGTTTCTTGCTTATAACTCGAAAAATATCAGTTTTTCGTGAATGACTTTTCCATAGAAAAACAATTAATAGTAAATACCTACAATCTCCTACGAATGGTTCTCATTAAGACTTTCAGTCTGATGAACCGTTCTGGCTCAAACGATAGTTGAAAATTTTACCGCTCTAAAATATCTTCCACTCAATATTTTCTTCTTCTAATACAATCGCCAATATTTTGAACTTGTTGGGCATGTACAACATCGAATTCCAGTCTCAACTATAATTAATTGAGTTTTCAAGGAGAAGTTTCACTCCGTTTTCGATCAATTTCAAAGATAAGAATATTCAGCATGACAAGATGACGATTGTTACTAACTGATGATCATTTCACATTGAAGGTTTTGTTTGTATTCAAATGTATTTTATGTGGAATAAAATATAATAATATTTTTCGCCACAATGATGATGAATAGGCAATAGAATATAGGCAACTCAAGCCTAGTCAAGAAATAGATTTTATAAGATTTCACTTTCTTAATTTAATCTCATAACTTCATAAACTGGAATTTTATGTCATGCAGCTCTATTTTGGAACCGAATAACAAAAAATAGTCATCAATGGGTACTAAAAATCTAAGCATGAATAAATACCTAACAATAAATATTATATGAGTACTTATTAATATAATGTTTGGTCAATTCAAAAGCACATATAACTGAGATGACAATCCATTAAATAATTCAAATGAATCTCAAGCTTCAAATAAGCCATTATTCAACAAAATGATTCATAAAATGAGGGATCTTAGCTAAAACTTCCTCGCAAGATTTTGCATTCGACTGGAATCTCGAATAGTTGATACCTACAGCTCAAGCCTGTTTCCCGTAGATGTTGATTGATGTTTCCCCCGAGATTCCGGTCAAAACATCGTGGAAATTGATAAATGACGAATGCTGAATGTGAAAAGTTTTTTCAACGAAAGTTTCACGTGAAATTGTGCCTTTTATTCGTATATCAATGCCAGAACCCGAAATACATGCATATACTCGTATTCCAATTCGTAATCTGTTTCAAATATCTCAGTTACTGTATCTTGGTTCTTTTCATTTTTAGTAAAAGGTGAATAGTATTGATAGAAATGTAGATCTGAGACCTTTGTTATTCAAAAATTGGTGGTTGACAGGAAAAAAGTCTGGGACAGATCTTAAAATACCTGAAGTAATTGAAGTTCTATTAAAAGTATCTATTAGATTTCGGAACTCTCTATACTTTCATACTTTGTTTTTAGACTTCAAATATTGATTTCTCAAACTTGTTCATCAATACCCGACAGTATTTTTTTTTAATACAAAAAATCACCAAATTCGAACATTCACTGGTCATATTTTTTTATTCGTAAGATCTCAACTCATACAATATTGGGACACTCGATTTGTATAAAAAATAAAATCATGTCAATAATATAACCTCATTCACTACTCAGCATAAAACAAGTCCTAAATCAGTCGAAATTGTGCAGGATGCTTGAATTTGATTAGTTGTATTCCAATTCCGGAAATATTGGATAGCTATTGTTTTCCGATATTCTGCTTCCATTTTCTCTAGCTCTGGTTGCACGATCAACATGAAATTTTGGTCTAAATGCAAACTATCATCCATATAGAACTTGTAGATTTGAACGACCAATTTACGGATCAATTGATCAAATTCTGCTGATTAAAAAACTTAACTAAAGATAACATTTTCAAGTTTTACCGATCAATTAATCAAATTTTGCTGATTAAAAAACTCAACTAAAACCAAGGATAACATTTTAAGTTTTACCGTTCGAGAGGTATTTTTTCACTGACAGACGGACAGAATTATATTTGACTACGGTTTTGTCATAAATTTGAAGCTGAACCTCACGTAACACCCTGTAAATAATAAAGTATAAAGTACTTGTATACTCAGGTTGTATTTGGCACTTTTTATGCTCTCTTAAAACATCTCCAGAATTATAGGATATTTGTGGTTCATATGGTACTCATAACATCTTATAGATATTAATTATCGATTTTTTGAGATGTGGAGGAAAGTTGGTGTTTTATAAATGGGGCACCATGTTTATCATTTGATTACAATGATACAATAGACACAAAATGAATTGAATCTGGAGATAAATGAAAAATATTTGTTTATAAGGTATCACATACAGTCTTTTAATTCTTGAGATGCTCTCAGTGATCATTGAATTTAGTACACAATGTACAAAAAAAACAATATTTTCACATGACAAAACAGAAAATAGCAGTATCTAAAATGAAAAAAAAATTATGTGGAATCTTGAGACATACATAATAGATCAAAAAAACAGAATCACGTTTTCGGGATTTAAAATTTTTGAAATGAAAATGAAAAATCAATTTCAGAATCGATATAAACATCAGAAGACAGCAATACTCATCGACATAACAATACCAAATAACAATAAGAGGCGCCAAAAGGAGGTCGAAAAAATTTCAAACTATAGGGACCTCGAATTTCAGATAAAGCGCCAGAGGGAAATAATATCAACGACAACTAATCCAATTATCATCTCAACAACTGGAAAAGTATCCAGAAATCTCAAGAGAAATATCATGAAACTTGGACTTAGTGAGTATATGTATATGTGATATAATGCAAAAAGCTGTTGTTTTAGGTACTGCAAGGACGGTGAGAAAATACTTAGGAGGCGATAGATAGCACCAAGGATCAGCGCAATCGTGAGGAAGAGGACCAGAAGTTCGAAAAGAACCAGGGAGACCACAAGGATCGGACAGGATCAAGTTCTATTCTCCTGATATTTTAAATATCTGGGATTTAGGGGATGTTCTTAGCGGGAGTGAGAAAGCCGACAACGAGTAGGGTTTTTTCTCCTACGCGCATAGGCCAAAGTCGAAAAGAATTTTCGAATTTAAATGATACTTCTAATGTGAAATAACTTCTAAGTCTATTTCTGACACAAATACGAAATATCTCCTTTGTGATTCGTTTCGTGATTTTCAAGTTTATATCACCGTCTCTTGTTCAATGATCCGAGTGACATATCATAGATGGCAGTAGTTAATATGGACTACATGTACGATGAGATCGTGTCGTATAGGTAGGCAGTAGTTTCTGCGTCGTGTAGAGGATAATTAATGGTTCTCATCTAATGGAATACAGTAACATGTTGTGTGGATATTGGAACAATCTGTTTATGCAATTTCAACTACTGTTTATCTGCACCTAGGGAGGATGAGTTTAGAATTGTTTGATCGAGAAAGATGTTCGGAAAATTGTGAATTAACTAAATTCAAAAATACGACTTGAGGAACGTGAAATTAGATGAAATAAAGAACAAAGGTAAACAATACATTTGATAGCATATTGTCACTTCGCTACCGACGAGTTTGTGTCCTGAAAAATTGTTGGAAAAAACACTTACTCACCACATAACTGTATACCTATATAATGTCCAGCACTTCCGGTCTTCTGAAGAAGTCTAAAATTGGATCGAATCGTGGATCGCTTCACAAGATGACCAGTTTTTTTTTTCGTACGTTGCCCGAAAGATGGGAGAAAGTTGTGGCCAGCGATGGACAATACTTTGAATCATAAATCTATAACCAGTTTTTTAAAATAAAGTCTCGAATTTCTGGAAAAAAAATCGGCAGAAGCAAAGTTGTACGTCTATGTATTTTCTGTAAATATAAGATAGTTCAGTGAGTGCTCCCTGAAGCTATTGTTTTATGCAGATGATGATTTTGCCATAGCATAAAACGAAGAAGGCGTTGTCCTAATAGAACGCGAATGCGCGATCATCGTAAGTTCGCGCGAATTTTACTCGTACGAACGCGCGATCAAACATATTGAACTCTAATAGGTGTCCTAACTGACAATCGCACGACGCGGTCGCGCGACTCAAATGTTTGAAACCCTATTCGCGCGAACTTAGTTCGTACGAACGCGCGATCAAACATATTGAATTTGAATTGGTGTCCTAATTGAAATTCGTGCGAAAACGTCGGAGTGGTACCGAGTGATTGCAATCGTCTCTGATCATATTGCATAGGTAGTCAAATGCTTCTGGTGACATAGACATATAATCATAAAATGCAGACTCATCTTCTCGTAAGTCAAAATATTGATTGTGAAATTCACCACGATTTGGTCTCATTTTTAACAAAGCACTTTGCGTCCCACGTTGTTTTTTTTCATTTCCATCTAAATCCGCACAAAACGTCATCCAAATATTTCCCGACAGCAAACATTTTGCGTGTCTGACGTCCATGGTTGTTGGTATCGACCGTGCCACTGCCCGGTCACGCTCGCTCCCGTCGTCAAATCGCGCGAGCAAGATTCGCGTAATCGCTTATTCGCGTTCTATTAGGACACCCAGTTTTTGACGTCGCGCGAACACGCGATGGTCGCATCGCTCGCATCGCGCATTCGCGTTCTATTAGGACAATGCCGAAGACTTACAACGTCTACTAACGGGTGTTTTTTTTCGAGGTATATAACTTTAAGTTGGCATTACTGTTCGAGATGGCGACCGATTCAACAGCTGTCAAGTGATTTATTCTCAGTTTAGTTTGGCAATTCATCATGATTAGACTCACTCTTGAACAACGCTTGTAAATAGTGCAATTTCATTTCGAAAATAATGGTTCTGTGCAGAATACGTATCGCGCACTATGTCCATTTTATCGTCGACAAAATCGTCCATCAGAGAAGTTAATTCGATTAACCATGAAACGTTTTCGCACCACGTTTACTCTTATTGATAACTTGCATCCCCAGAGACGCCGTACGGTGCGTACAGAAGAAGCTATTGCTGCTGTAGAGTGTAGCATTGAGGAAGACCCGAATGAGTCTATCCGCCATCGAGCACAGGAATTGGATCTGTGTCCATCCACATTATGGAAGATTTTGCGGAGAATCTTGGTTTGCGTGCTTACAAGAATTGAAGCCAAACGATCATCAAGTAAGGCGTAGATTCGTCGAATGGGCCCAAAATGAGATTGCCTTTGTTGCCGATTTTCATAAGCGAATTTTGTTTAGCGATGAAGCGCACTTCTGGTTGAATGGCTACGTCAACAAACAAAACTGCCGCATTTGGAGAGAAGCTAATCCTCAAGTGTATGTCAAAACACCGTTACATCCAGAAAAACTGACTGTTTGGTGCGCTTTATGGGCTGGTGGAATCATTGGTCCGTACTTCTTCAAAAACGATGATGGCCAGAACGTTACAGTCAATGGTGATCGGTATAGAGCCATGATTACTAACTTTTTCGTTCCTGAATTGAACAGCCATGATGTCCAGGAGCTGTGGTTCCAACAAGACGGCGCAACATGTTACACAGCCCGTGCCATAATCGATTTATTGAAAGACATGTTTGGTGACCGCCTAATTTCACGTTTTGGACCTGTGAATTGGCCTCCAAGATCTTGGGATTTACCACCGCTAGTCTACTTTCTGTGGTGATATGTAAAGTCATTGGTCTATGCGGATAAGCCACAACCCTTGACCATTTGGAAGACAACATTCGCCGTGTTATTGCCGATATACGGCCACAAATGTTGGAAAAAGTCATCGAAAGTTGGACGTCCAGATTGGACTACATCCGAGCCAGCCGTGGTTCATATGCCAGAAATCATATTTAAAATGTAATGCCCCAAGATTATATTGCGGATAAATAAAATTCATGTCAATCGAATAATCCATCGTTGTTTTATTGTAATTTGAAGTTCTATAGCTCCAAAAAAAACACCCTTTAGCTTGTATATCCGTGAATCTCTAATGCAGACCAACTAAAAAGTGGTAAAAGGCTGAAGTTCAGTATCTCAGGCAGTTCCCAGACGAGGGCCAAATGTAGATACAGGATTGGACAGGACCTGGTCCTATTGAAAGATAAAGAAGAAGAATATATGGTGCTTCAACCGTAGCCGTGACAGCTATTTGCCTGATATCGTTTTCCATTATTATTGGCATACCTTACTTCCTAAAATGAAATGAACATCATTTGATTTTTCTCAAAATATACTCGTTTTCTTTCAATATCTTCTTCGATTCTTATGATAAACACAAGATTTCAACTGACATAACACTGACGAAGAAACAATAAACCTTCTCTCATAGCAAGGCACTCCAGTCCTTCTATCCCAATCCGGAAAATCTAAAAAAAAACACGCAGATTCCAACAGAATACACAAAGAGAACACATCCAGCAATCACAATAATGCAACCCTACCGTCTATAGAAAAACTTTTGCGGGGTTCGTACGGCATAGTAGTAGATGGGGGGGAGGGGTAGGAGGAGAACCGCCAAATTCCTCTGGGACGCCGCCGCGTCGAGCGCGGAGAGCGTAAAGAATTATTTTTCGGCGTCTCACCCTCACCCCACATTTTTTAATCACGCCAAATCAAAAACCTTATTTTATTATTGTTTTACGGCCCCCGAAATTACCTCTCGGTGTGCACCGCGCGCGCTCTGGGTGGAGAGCGAAATAAATAACCGCCAGGGGGTGGTTTCGTAGAGGTGCATACTTCATACTTCATTGTGATTGCGAGTATTGGTTTGGGGTGCCGTTTTTAACCTTGTTTGATGGGATGGTTTTTGAGGACGAGAAATCGGGATTTTTTGGTATTGATTTCTAGGTCGTTTGTCATAATTTTGGAGTTTGTTGTGACAGGTCGGGGTATCCTGAGAATAGCGTGGTTCGAATGATATTTATGTGTGAGCGTTTTTTGCGCACTCGGTTCAGTCCATTTCACCTGAATTTGTGTATTCATTGAATATCCTTCCGAAAATGTTGAAAATGCTTATCAATTTATTGATGGAGGATTTGTCGTCGAATTCATTTGTGAGCGTTTGTTTTGAGAAAGAAATAAGAAATATCTAGCTCGTGGAGAAGTATTTGAGTTCAAATAGATAAGTTTCCTGGTTAGCAAGATCTGTTTTGATGTTGCGGCGATAATTTTTTTTATTTCCTCATCTCAATCTCATCCAAGAATCGAGAACAATAACAGTATTCCTCTAAAGTTTCGAGGCATACTACTTATTTGAAAAGAAGCAATAGTTTTACAGCAATGTTTCAGAACAGGTTTAATTGAGTCATAAACAAAATTTATTTCAAATTGAATGTAATGGTACCTGGTTTTCAATATTATGCAGTCTTTCGGTACCTACATCTGACATCAAACCTTGGACCGTTCAAACATTATTTTCCCGAATTTCAGTAGAATCTACCGCCTTAGTTATCGCTCGTTTTCCGCTTCGCAGCCTACTTTTCACACTTCTAAACGAAATAGCCTACAAATCTTCAGTTCACCGTGCTTGCATTATATTCGAGAATTTGACGTCTTTCGACACAAATTGGTGGAATGCTTACAGCATAAGGATATAAGATATGCTGTAAGCTTTGGGCAGCAGCCCTCCCTTAGGGATGCTTACAATAAGCAATAATTAGCAATACCTATTTGTTTGGTGCTGAAATACACATTCATTTCTCTATCCACTCAGAATCTATCCGCTGACATAAATATCGATTACCCGATTACTGGTTTTACATTTCCAAGTTTGCAACTTGCTTATTGAAACGTGCTTTATTTGTGAGGAGAAGCTTGTCAATGGAAAACCATGACGTCTCTAATGGATTTTCGTTTATTTTCATGATCCAGCATCATTTATTGCTTCTGTCAGCAACTTCAATTTGAAAAGAATTTCTTGGAGGTAGCTTGTCAAAGAAAACCATAAAATTCGAATTTTATTGCCATCACCTATCAGGTAGTAGTTCAATAGTTAAACATTATGATACAAAGAAATATTATTATTTCTTTGTATATTATATAAATATTATTATTTCTTTGTTGAGCTCGTTCCTAGAGCCACGAAGTTGCCAAGGGATGCTGGTATTGCTGTAAATAAATAAATAAACTTTATTCAACACTCGGCTATTGAAAACAATATAAATGTTATCCACTAACTTAACTAAATTCTTCATAAATATAACTCATAACTGTATCATAAAAAATATGCTTTTATGTAACTAAGTTTCCGAAACCATAAAACATCTTGCTTCAGAATTTCCTATTCAGAAAGTAACATTTTAAATAAGTTTTTGTGCATATAAACAGAAAATTTTGGTTAGTTGTTAGTAATAAAAACTAGACGATCTGAAATTACTTTTGGAAACTTAAAAAAGTCGAAGTTTCACCTAAATCTAATACTCAAACCAAATCAAAATCAAAATTGTTGAAATTATTTGAATCTACCGAAACCGTTTTTTGACAACGAAATATACCAATCACATTCAGGTTGGAGTGGAAGCCCTCCAAAACAAAATTCTGGCTGCGCCATTGCCTTAAAGGACGGTAACATCTCGGAATTCTGCCTAACTGGTAATATTTTGGAAATGTCCAGTTAAAAGTCTAGGTCTTCCATTTTCCGATTTCTGCTATTGCACGTTATATGCTTTTTCGCGAAATAATATGATTTTCAAAGAGTAGAACTATTTGAGCTTTAGGCATTGGCTCAACCTTATTATTATGCTGTTTGTAATACTTCCAATTACCATAGATATATTTCATGATAACAACCGAAGTGAGAGAAGGTAAAAGTAAAGTCTTTGGATACAATAATTCATGACCGATAAAGTGACTAAGCTACATACCAAATAGTGGAAATGATATTTTTCAAGTGATATAGAAAAGGAATTGACGATTTGAATTATGAATTTCAATTATGGTTTCTTTGTTATCAGAAAATGAAATTGTTTGATTTCCTTTCGACCTTAAAGATTTTGTCTTATATATATATTAGGAATATCGTGAATTACTGTTCATTTAATACTGTTTTAGTTTAATAATAATTTGAGACCAACTATGACGTACATTTTATAATTGGTGGATCCTTGTACTCTCTTGACTATATGTGGATTCATTTTTTTTGCAGTCCAAATATTTGGACTGTCATTTCAGATTGTATAATAGAGAAAATCTAGTATTGAATTATTCACTCGAAAATTATCGAAATTTTTATTTTTTAGAATACTTCCAATCTCCTGAATCTATTCCAAATCTTCATAGACTTTTATTATCAAGTACTTATTTTTCACGTGTTCTAAAGTATACTATTACAGTGAATATTCAGGGTTTTTGTGTTGAATTGACTTTTCATTTCCGTAAACCGTAAAGGCTTTCGTTACATGTTCATCGAAGTTTGAAAATATTCGGTTTTAGAGAGTACGAATCGAAGAACGTATATAACAAATTCAAAATAGAAAACTGCGATCTTAACAGGAATATTTTAATCTTGTTTTCAAAGAATACTTAAATAAATACAGCATATAGGTGTGTCTCTATATTTCGATCTTAAAAGTTGAACAAAACTTCGACATTTCAACTTCAGATTGCAAAATGGCGTATGCGCCAGTTACATTTCCAGGTAAATCCTTCCTCCTTATATTTTCGTCCTACAATTTCCCACCGAATCCCCACGTGCATAATCGATTAATCCAGCAAATCCATCATATTTCCTTTCCTCAAACACAGCTGTACTTCCGGAGCAGCGACTCGATTAAACAAAATATAAGATGAAATCTCCAAAGGATCTCCCGAAGGATAGCGCCGCGAACTCGATGGGAATGTCCGAGACGGAGGCGAATAGCGGGCCTCAGAGGTGTGACGCCGTCGGCGCGTAGGCGTCCGTTGGGCGGCGCACCGCCCAACGCCACGCCCGAGCCCGTTGGCTCCTGTTATCTCGAATCCCTGAAGAATCCGGTATTTCTAAAATTGATACGGAAAAAGGAGCTCCTTCGGGTGTTGCTCGAAGATGGAGGACTTGAGGAATTCTTTTTTACTGGAGTTGAAATGCCTATGGAATAGCATGCATTGAATAGATTATTGCTTTCAGCTTCTAAGCGTCGATTTCGGTGGAAATTCCCAGGATTTGTTTCCTGTTTGCTGGAATATTTCGTCGCTTCAAGGGATGCACATTCCCCACTCTACGAAACAAACTGACTAATGTCCTACTTTATTTTGCAAAATGCACCAAACGCACTTCTATAATTCGAAGATAGTAGTCAAATCCATCAAAATTCATGGAAGGGATACTGAAATATATCAGCAATTTTTTTCCCACTCAATTGAGAAAAGCACATCATATTATCATTTCTGGAAGGACTGTTATAATTCAGTATGCATCATATCTGGGTCTGTATCTAAAGTATTTCGAAACTCAAGTTTGAGAATTGAATATGACTAACACATCAAGGTTTGATCATTACATCAGCCTACCTGCTAGATCACTACTTTCGAAAAATGGAATTATTTTATACCTACCTGAATTGATATTATGGATCCTCTTCTTTGGAAATGGTAATCACATAAGGCAGTTACACTTTTCACAACTTTCGTCAAAGAGAATAGAATCATCACCATAACAGCATATTTCGTTGAAGTCAAAGTTGACTGAATACACATAATAAAGGGTGTTTTTTTTTAGAGCTATAGAACTTTAAATTGGAATAAAACAAAGATGGATTATTCGATTGACATGAATTTTATTTATCCGAAAGATAATCTTGTGGCATTACATTTAAAATATGATTTCTGGCATATGACCAGCTCGGATATAGTCCAATCTAGACGTCCAATTTTCGATGACTTTTTCCAACATTTGTGGCCGTATATCAGCAATAACACGGCGAATGTTGTCTTCCAAATGGTCAAGGGTTTGTGGCTTATCCGCATAGACCAATGACTTTACATAGCCCCATAGAAAGTAGTCTAGCGGTGTTAAATCACAAGATCTTGGAGGCCAATTCACAGGTTCAAAACGTATAATTAGGCGGTCACCAAACGTGTCTTTCAATAAATCGATTGTGGCACGAGCTGTGTGACATGTTGCGCCGTTTTGTTGGAATCACAGCTCCTGGACATCATGGTTGTTCAATTCACTGGCCTCTTTAATGATGTGGCTAGCTTATGCTTATGTCATAGGTTTTTTACTTCTTTCTGGAACAAAGAATATATTTCGAACACCGTTCTGAATTACTTCTTTGTCATTTTTCAACATTCAAAAATGATAGAAATGGAAGGAACATATGGAATTGAGATAAGGGTATCAAGGATAACTCCTGGTCGACCTTAAAACAAAGAAATGGTAAATGTCCAGCAGGGAGAGTTGAGCAGTAGAACAAACCTCTAGGGAATGCCAAGCTGATTTGGGTGATAGGGCGATTGCATTCACGAACGTGGGGATTTCGATGATCAACTTTTTACATGTCTTACAATTTTATTTCAATTATTTCTTCGCTTTTATCTATATTCGTCTTAGCTATTTAAGTTTGAGTTTACCCAGCATATTACAAATCACAGTTTCTTTCAATTTTATAATTTTTTCGAAACCACAGTTTTACATAATCTTTTTATACGTATAATATATTCGATATTCAGAATTGATTGAAGAATAAAAAAATTGTAAAAAAAAGCAGAAATAGAGAAACTTAAAAGATGAAATCTTTCATAAAAGAAGCAGTTCCAATAAAAATTCCACATCACCTACGTTTTGATATTTTGTGAAAATTATGAAAAAAACAACGATATGTTGTGGAAATTATGAGGAAACACCTGAAAATATTTCGAATCACGGAATTTCAACTCAAAAAATATTCGAACCAGGATTTCATATACGTTGCACAATCATAGTTATTGAAGTCATCTCATCTCTGAAGAGTTCATTGTACACTCATGGTATTGAATGTGGCATATTTCATTTCAATTCGAGAATTATTCTAAGGTGAACATTTCTGTAATAAATTTGGTTCAAAAAAGTGAGAATGGTGAGACTCATCACGATTTGTTTTTTCGTCCTTTAGAGTGGTTCTCATTCCGTTGAATTATTTTACTCATAACTATAATAGCCAGAAGATTAGGAAGAATTTTTTAATCTTTCAGATGGCTTGAGTTGGTACATAATAACAAATCATTTCAAAGGTTAACATACTAAAAAATAGCTAGGTTGCATAAAAGAGGAAATTCAGTCGAAATTATAACTAATTAGGCGTCATATTATATGAAAATAGATCTTGTATGGCTTTGATATTGGTAAATATTATTTTTTTATCAATGAAACAATAACGTTCATTCAAAAAGTACTCTAGCTGTTTCTTCTTCATAGATATAAACCTCTGATCGAATAAAAAGATTTTGATGCTGCAATCGATTGAATTCACAGGTCTCGTGTAATAACGTATGATATAATTCAATGAGATAAAAAGATATTTCACTACAAGAAAGAATTGATTCCATTGTGACAAAACCTATGAACAAAAAAATATAATAAGTGAGTTATGACTGAAAAAATCTTAGTATTTCTGAAACATATTTTGATAGACATTCCTTCATCAATTCACGATTAAACAATAACCGACAGCATTAATTCCGCTAACTGAACGATAGTTCGTGAAATTACCTTCCTTTCCACAGTGACCCAAATGGATTCACCTTGATTTCCCCTGTGTGAAAAACTTCATACTCCATCCATACACCGAATATCAATTATGCATACCCACGTATTATCTTCGAATGAGGCCTTCCTCAAAACCGAAAAGTTGATGATCTGAACATGGGAAAACAAACAGTCTTTGAATAATTAACGCTGCCAGGGTCCATGTGGGGGTTGGCCTTCTCTTTTCCGCCAAAGAGAGCCAGACTAAAAGACTGGTTATAAACTCCACCAGAGGTGATGGTAAGTGGTTAACCCCAAGACTGCACTCTATCACTGTATCCTTCGGGACCTCTGCAATGAAGAGCCCGTATACCGAAGATCAACAGGGCAGGACTTCTTATTGGATTGGAGATGAGGAATATATTGGAAGGGAAATGAACTTTCATAGCAGAAAAATCTTATCGGTAAATTCATATAATGAGTTGAGAGAAAAGCACTGATATAAAGGAAGGATCTTTTGAAGGTTCATTCATTCATATGCCAATTGCACCCTTGGATATCACAGATTGTAAAGATATTGGGTAGGTGAAAAAACTTTCAGTCGAACTCCACCAAATACAAACTTTATTGATAACGTGAGTGTAGTATCGAAAGGGACATGTTTCGAAGGAACAACCCTTCATCTACAGCCAGAAAAAGGTCTACAGAAAAAAGAAATGTCAGTATTGTGATTAACAGTAAAATTTTCAACCTACCATATGTGGTGGAAAAAATAATAACCAAGAATATATGTGAATATTAAAACACTAGAAAACTAAGAGGAATTTAACCGCAAAACTTTGCGGGTCCCCTAATGTTAGGGGTTGTGGTTAGATCGGGTGAAAATAACATTTTTGTTCATATAGTATCAATTAATATAATTGTGACCATGCACGTGTTGTCTTTGAAAGGGTTATGACAAGGAAGTGACGTTTGACATGACATGCAGTTTGAGGCCGAAGATGAAGGTTGTTCCTTCGAAACATGCCTCTTTTGATACTTCACCCAAGTTATCAATAAAGTTTGTATTTGGTGGAGTTCGACTGAAAGTTTTTTCACCTACCCAATATCATCTCACCTCCACTGTATGTTATGGATCGCCTCCGTTGGATGAACTGTAAAGAAGTAAGAATGATATGTGATTAATCTCAATTATTGGACTTTTCTGGGTCCTGATAATTGAAACAACTTTGAATGGTTTTACTCTTATATATGATATATATACACGCAAAACTTTCTCATGTTCGAAATTCGTCGCGTTTACGAACGGACGGATAGAATTGAATTTGACCACAAATTCATCATCAGAGAAGTGGCAATATTTTATCTATGAATACATGTATTGCCGAAGTTCCGAATACATCTTCCCATTAACAAAAATGAACTGAAACACCTGATCGATAATTGTCCAGAAAATTTCATATAAAGTTTCCACAATTGAGGACGTTTCATTTTAAAATTCAGAAACCAGCGCATTCTTCAGTTTGTATAAGTTTTTTGGATTAAGTTGCACTGATAGATATTTTATTCACACCTGAGAACCTCTTTTTTGATTAAATTTTGGGGTAGAACATTTTTTTCAAAAATTTTAACAATATGTCATGTGTTGCTGACTCAAATTTAGGAACCTGTGCATTCACCAATTTGTTTATTATTGTGAGTTTATTTCATTAATAATGAATATCAGATTTACTGTGTGTTATTATTATTACCTTTGTAGTATGTTCGAAGATCCCTCCATTGATATAAAATAATGATGATGAAATCAGAATATATAATCAATTGACATCCCTCATTTTCACGTAAAATTCAATTTTGAATTATAAAGTTCGAAAACCTAAATACATCCCTGTATTTTCGTTCGGCCATTCCAGGTCTTCCAGCGAAGTTTGCTCTTCTTACGAACCTTTTTTCTGTTGTTTCACATCCTTGCAATGCGTGTAACTTATTGCTTTTCTACTGACACGATCTTAGACGAAGAGTAATTGTTTTTTTTTCTACGTTGAATCTCGCTTCTAATGATTAGCACTTTGTTGAAATATCGGCTATGTTCTCTTTAGTTCCGATCCATTTTGATATTATTCTTCGGTCTTTCACACATTGTTTGATGAAATCACGTATGACAACCATATGCCTTCTACTTACCGAGAGAAGGCTTTATGGATGTCCTATACATACATATAGACGTTTATCCCGAGATATGATTGTATTTTCTCCCAGTCCATTAATTATTATGGAACTTCATCATTGCATCATGAATGCAATTTAATTTTTAGTTTCCATTTCACAAAAATCTCTTTCTGGGAAGTTTATGGTATCTCTGGAATTAAATTGATCTTTATTTGTAAAAGGAACACGACATTGACTTAGTTCTTACAAAAGTCATTGACTTATTCGTTCTTTTACATTTTCGTGGAATACATCCGGAACCTTAACAAGGTATGAGTAATGTTTACTTCACTCTACAGCCTTTGGTCATATATAATATAATTATCTTCACTGGACTCCACCACATCAAATAAGTCATTGTTGCAATTAAACTCTTTCAACAAATATCAAAATTGGTACTTTTATTCAACATATAATCTCTCTTGATATTTGGTTTAGATTTAGTAAGGCCTTGCTCCAATGATCGTTGGAATTTTTCTTTTTAAATGAGCTCGTCCTCCACTCTGAAAGTAATCTCAAGGACCTCATGTATCATTGCTCTCATACCCTTCTATGATTTTGCTAAGCTCTCTCCTAGCTTCGATTGGTCTGAAGTAGAATTTTTTATTCTCCTCAAGTCGGGTTTTTCTAATTACAAATTGTCAGAGAAAATCCGAGACCATCATTTTGGTATTTGTCATATCCTCTTTCAAGGTGTCAGCAACTTCAACGATATGACTTTCTTTAAAACACTATTTTGGTTGTGTTCTAACATCCTTATCACCTTTCATAGGTTATAGCGATGGGTTTTTATTTTGAAGATTCTATATATTTTTCTTCTGATTTGGGTTTTATGTTGGCAATTCTCTGATTGCCATCCATTTCAGGCAGGTTTAGGTGAAGTTAGATTGAGATAATTAGGGAGTATAATAAGTGCTCAAAGGAAACTTTACCTCATAACTTTTATATATCGGTTAAGATCTAATCTAGACCAAGAACCCGAAGACAAACTAGATTCAAATCATTCACCACTGTTGAATTTAGTTTCATAGAAATATATTGTATAATACTCATGTATTGTGCAGTATTACCAAGTAGGAATCCGTAGACGTCATACTTATGTTTGTTTTAATACAAAAACTGAAGGTTTATGTACGAATTGTCTTCAGAAGGTCAAGTAGAAATAATGGCCACTAATAAATTTAGATCATCATGGTTTTGGCATGCATGAGTGATGAAGAATCTTTTATTTCCCAAAATAATTTATGATTGTTTGGATTTGTGTATTGTAGAGTATGCATTTAGTAGCCAGTAGTTCATATTATAAACAACATAATACGTTGAATTTTATTATGTGTTCTAGAATCAACCAGTGGAAACATAATAATTTCATGATGCATGTCTACCAACAATTCTCTTCACACGAAAAAGTATGAATACTCCTCATCCACTCCACATTTTCATCCCCTTAATGCACACCTCCCTTCGGGAAAACCTAAACACGAGTTCAGCTCGCAATCAGAGATAAACCAGACCTCATTCAAACTTCCCAACATTTTTTTTTTTACAGTGACACACACACACTCCGATACTCATCAAATGATCCTTCCTTCTTGTATTCTTTCGGGAAATGTCTCATTTCCATTCCGATTCAATTTACATACGAGTAAGGAGGCATTATCTATTCATTGTTACGTCGCGAAGAAGTCGCTGCAGATGAGATACAAGGTGGCGGTACGTCGCCTACTCTGATATTTATTGTCTCGCGACATATACACGCCCGCCTAGCCTTGGTCTAAGTCTGCTGCGAGGAGTCGATTTGATGGGTTTTCATAGGTCCGTTGGGTGTCTTCAATTCTGGTTTGAAAATTCAGTTAGATGGGGTGCTCTTTCGCATTTTTCACTTGTTTAAAGTAAATGTAGAGTGGATGGAGGTGCTAGTAAGGAGGTGAGGGTGTAAAAATTGGTTGTTTATGGTTATGTGGAGGTGATAACGTTTATTATTTTTTTTTTCAATTGGACTTTGTTGCGACTATTTTTCATTTTAAGGCAAAAGAATAGAGTGTCAGCACATGATTGATGTTATCGATCACTGTTTGTCGATTCAATTTCCAATTACATAGGTAGACAACTTTGTTTCCGCCGAAATTCGAGGTTTCATTGTAAAAAACCGGTTATACATTAATGATTAGAAGTATTGTCAATCCTACTTTCTCCCATCTTTCGGGCAGCGAATGAATCCCGCGTTGAAAAAACTAGTCATCTTTTGAAGCGATCCACGAATCGATCCAATTTTTTTCATCCTCATAAGACTAGAAGTGCTGCTCAGCCAGGCCGTATGCCATTGATCGAAACAAAAGATAGTCCGAGGAAGCAACGTCTGAAGAATACGGCAAGTGGAGTGGGACCCAACGTTTCTAAGTACATATGTCTTGACCATTTTCGCAACATGGGGTCGATCATTGTCATGCTGTAAAATCACTTTATCATGTCTCTTGTTGTATTGCAGTCGTTTGTTTTTCAATGCTCGGCTCAAATGCATTAATGGTGTTTCATAAAGAGCGCCGGTGATTGTTACAGTCGATTTTAACAATTCATAATACACTACACCGAGCTGGTCCCACCAAATACTGAGTATGACCTTGGAACCGTGAATATTCGGTTCGTCCGTCAACATGGAAGCATGGCCGGGATATCGCATTAATTTTCTGCGCTTGGGATTATCGTGATGAACCCATTTTTTGTCTCCAGTCACAATGCAATGCGGAAATCCCTTCCGTCTTTGCGTAGCAAGCAGCTGTTCACAAGCAAACAAACGTCGTTCAACAATTTTCGACTTCAACTCGTACGGCACACAATTTCCTTGTTTCTGAATCGTTCCCATGATTCCCAGGCATTCTGAAATGACTTGTTGGGTCACTCCCAATGATCCTACAAATTCTTGTTGCGTTTGACAGGAGTCTTGATCAAGTAATGCCTCCAATTCTGCATCTTCGAAAATCTTTTTGATGGTGTCCTTTAGAAGGTGTGATGTATATCAAAGATTCGTTACAGTTCTTCCACCAAAGATTTTAAATATCCTACCAAATGAAATAAAGATAATAACTAATTACCAACGTATTGTCAATGAATGCAGATGTTTCATACATGTAAATAGTGTTCAAATTCATAAATTGTTAAAGCGGTTGATTGATGGGGGTTGTTTTCCACTGTGATGGATTCTGTCTTTGATTTTGTTATGTAACACCGTGACAACGGTTATTATTTCTTATTGTTTATATATAGAGTGAATTCCAGTCGAAATTGCACGCACAGGTGTCCTCCTATAGGTGCATGAGTAAAGTATATGTACTGATGTAACGTAATGAAATGTATTTTTTTAATTGGTATTTTTCAAGTAATAAATGAATTCTAATTTTAATTCTTCTCTTATAGGTGATAGCCGGTTATTTAGTTTTAAGCGAACGAACATAGTTCATGAGATTTTATTTGGAGGTTCTATCAACTTTAGTGCTGTTGAAAATGGAAGTCATAAATAAAACGTATTCATTTGGTTCAGCTCCATCTGAAAAAATGGTTGGTGAAACTAACATAATAGGTACCGGGGAATGGGTATGGGGTACCTACACCTAACACAGCAGAATGAGATGATTCGACAGCACGTGTACAGAAGGGAATCTAAGTTTATCATGCTGAGATCCTCAAAAGAGGTAACACAGAAGTGACTGAAACATATAAGAAAAATGTTTCGTTGTTGTCACCTCTGAGCGAGACTTTTTCAATATTTTCGGAATGTAATACATTTATTATTATTAAAAATGTTAACTCTTCGGTATTGGTGACCAATACTTTTCAAATTGTTCAGAATATTTTCTATACCTATCTCATTTGAATGTATTGAGACTTTTTTAAGTTTTATATCGCAAATCAACATAATACCATAGTTGTAGTGCCAAAATCACACAAATAAGTCAAACCTTATTATTCCCATGACATATGATTTCATTACAACTGCTAATCCCGAAAATCAGTCTGTAACACCCCCTCATTTTTCTGGCTAGTTCATCAACGATCTCATACACAGATAGACAAGATGATGCATTATGTAACCCCTGTAATGGCAATCTGGCCCTATCGGTTTTTGCAGCAGCAGGTTGAGGGATAGTTGCACTAGGTCAGGAATGACAGCATGAGTCAGGGGGGACGAATCTGACTCAACTCCTTTGGGAGTTGGTAGTGAATAACGTTGAAACGCATCGTAGTAATATTGGAGGAAGATGAACACTGATGAAGTCGAAGGGTTGCTGCTTGTCTATCCAAAGGCAGGGCGTGCTGTATCGCACAAAGAAGAATTTGATGGTATTTATTGTCACAGACTTGGAAGCAGAGAGTTTTGCCATAAGATTTTTGTGAAGAAGGCGAATTTGAATAAACGCCAATGATTTCATGACAGTTCTTTTCGAACAGGTAGCGATGTCATTTCGTCATTTCTTGATAATATGTTGAATTTTGGGAGAAATTTGTTGGCATTGGTCTTGATATATAAGGTTCAATTCCCTGATGATTCATCCGTCTTGAATTCAATTATGTCAGACTTATTTTTGTGGTTGACGAAATTTGATTTTCAGCTTATAAAAGTTCATTGAGTCTACTTGATGAAGGTTATTCAATATAAAATAACAAAAAATTGACAACTTTGTGTCCATTCCCTTCACAATAATATATTTTTAGGATATATTTGGTTCATTTTTGTCATGGAAAACAATTCTAAAATGTCAAAACTAATAACCAACCTCAGAGGAAAGAAAAGATAGAGGTGCCCTTAGAAGTAAATAGGGTTGTATTGTAATCAATTGCAACAGTATGATGATAAAGTGAGATAGGACAACAACAAACCTGCAAAATTGACAACTAGAGGGGTGGTAAACATTTCAGTGGCGTAGTCAATGGTTCTCTTACTGCCTCTTATTAAGTTTTCGGTGCTGAAATGTTTGGAACAAACATATGCATATTTCGGCAAATTGTTCATTTGCAATATTAATACGTGGCACCATATTTTGCTAAATTTTCTATTTGAAGGAAATCTACAAATGTTAGCATTGAATTAAGTTTTCGATATCTCACAAATACTACGCCATAGACGAGATATATCCTACGCCTATGGACTCAAAACGTGAACTTACCTATGATAGGTTAGGTTTTCATTTCCGATGTTTACACACTATACATGTTTTTCGAGTATTTACCATGATTAAAATTAATAATATGTAACTTAAAATTCACAAACTTGTATGAAATAACGCCGATTACAAGCGTGAAATTAAAATGAACAGTTAACCCTTAACGCACCTCTAGTTGACACGTGCAATAACAACAACAGAACCGTGTTGCCAAATCCTCAGAATATTCGCAAAACATCTATGCCACAGAACGGAGAAAAGATTATTTCTTCCTCAGAATGGCAACGCAGTACATCATAAGTGTTTGTAAACAAAAATTCTTGGCCTTGGATAAATTTGAAAACTAGTAGAAAATGTCGTTGTACTTTTGAATTTTAAATTTATTGATTTGCTTTTTCCCGGTTATTTTTTACTATTTTAATTTTGATTTTGAAAAAACACAACTGTGTGTTCTCGTATCGTATCGAATTAACTTTCAAATTCATATAAAATCCAATTATTAACCGAATTCATGAATTCTCTTTTAAATTTTTCGTATTCAGAAATGATATTTTGATGAAACAATTCATAAAAGTTGTTGAAGCCAATATTGAATGAAACAATATTGAACAATACAAAGTACTGCCATTAGGGCCATTTCATGCAGTTTTTCTCAAAAATTAGGAGGTTTATCAAAAAAAGTTTTCAACTAAAGATATAGAGCGAAATATTCTAATATAAATGAAGTATACTCCTGATCTTAATAGTGTCAACGTCGAATTATTAGCAATATATTTCATTTATTGGAAAACCTTTGATATAAAAATTAGCAATAGGAATTCAAGAAAATTTTTTGTAGGTTTCTTTTAATATTCTTAGACTAAAAAAGTCTAGTGTGAATGAAGTCTTTTATTGTTCTCAATAGTGTATACGTCGACTTACTAGCAAAGTATTTCGTATATTGAAAAATCCTTCGTATTGAAATGAGCAATCTGAATTCGAAAAAAGCTCGCAATGTCTTTTTGTAGATATGTATCTTTAAAGTCTGGTATCGAAGGGGTCTTAGATTATGCCAATCACCTCAATAAAATTTTTGAGAACACCACCATGAACGTTTGAACTGAAAAACCCTCCATATAGAATCGGATAATGCTACGAGTAAATACTCATTTTGAACTACCCAAACTGTTTCACTCAACCTAAAACCATCCTTCTCTCCCGACGTGATTGTATCGTTTTTCCCATCCACCCAGCCGAAAATCGGGAAATCCCGAGATGAAAAATAGCGAAGTAATAGCAGCGACCGTAAAGAATCATGAGAAATTCGTGAGAAACGGTCGTAGATTATGTACGTAGCAAGGACCATTTATAAAAATATACGGAAAGGAGGAAGGGAAACAGACCGGGCCGTAGAACAAAACGAGTAGGCAGCTTTATGATTCCAACACCGGGATTTATGAGAGAGATCCTGAGGAAATCCTCTGGGATCATCTGCTGCTGCGGAAGCAACAATGCTACGCCGCCATGGGGGGATAAATAATTATCGAAATAGTGCGGGGAAAATTTTAGGTGCGATGAATTGGAGGAAAACTGAAATCTACGTATGATTAATCTTTCTGGCATATGTTGACATTTTGGTGGATGTTCGAACATTATTCACTGTAGAGGTTATAATATTTAAGGTATTATCGTTTTTGATCGTTCGTTCTTCAATCAAATCTCTGTTTTATTTCATTTTTATGTTTTTCCGCAGAAAATATTGTCTAACGATAAAGTCTGACTCAGTGATGAGGAATTTCGGAGTTTAATTCAATTATTTTCGTCTGTACTTCAACATGATAACTCATTATTGGAAAAATCTATAAACTTAAAACTTTCAGTATGCTCGGAAGAGGGGATAAAAATTAAATTCATTTATAAAATAGCAATCTCAATATTACACATAATTTCAAGTTAAATCCGACAAAACTTAAAAAAATCAATGCTAAAGTTGAAACAAAAGTCTTGATTTTATGAAAACAGATTCGAACAAGTTTAAATTTTGCATTAAGATCATCATCACATATACTCAAAAAATATCTACCCAGCCGGATGTCTTGTCACTAAAATAGGGGGTTTTCCAAAAAGCAATGATACAATTTAAAATGGTTATGGTGGCAATAGTGTGTATCTATTATTTTTTGACATCCTTAGACATTTATGTTGCTTAGGTTATTCCAATTAATCATGGAAACATACCTAAAAAATGTTTAGGAACGTTTATTCGGTTAATCGGCTCACAACTCGTCTAATTGTAGAACACCGAGTCAATAAACTCAATAATGTCCATTGATTCTTCTTAAATTTCTCACAGTACCTTCTCACCATTGGCTCTGATTTTGGGAAATCAATTCAATAATTTCTAATCGTAGTTGAAGCCTGCATTTTTCTATGATTAAATAATATAAATGAATGACATAAAATAATGTGACGCGCAAAAAAAGTGACACGCAAATTCTCAACTGGATCGTATCTGTTGTTATTAGGAAAATATTGCGTAGGTATCTATTTCCCGTTATTCTTCTTGATATTTCAATGGTTCTGGTTATGTGATCAACTCGAATTGTTATTTTATATACCTCTATCCCGAATATTTCAAGTTTCTAGATCCTTTCCCGTTCATCTTTACGGTAAGACAGACAAAGGACAGAATTGATTTGACCACGGATTCATCAGCAGTTAGTCGAGCCTTAACATTTGAGACTATTCACAGCTCGAAATTATGTTAAGGCAACGCTCAAAGATAACTTCTGAAGCAAACCCTCCTTGCTTATTAACAGCGTAAAATATTCATGACATTCTGAAATGAAATCCTCTAGTTACTCTTTCAGAAAAATAAACTTGGGCTATCAATTCCTGAAGTATTAACTACACAAAAACAACATAAGGGTGTTTTGTAAATGAAAGAATGATAATGCAAATTTGTGAGGTATATCTGCATTTCTGTTCCTTTGGAAGCGCTCATTTCTATTGAAATACGACGGAATTCATACAGCTGTAATGGAAACCATCAATTCTTTGTCTTCATTTCGAATCTTTCATCGCTGAGAGAAGCGGAATTCACTTCAGGCTGATTAAAATTTTTCATCTATTCTTCCCAATCTGAGTAATGGCACATTCATCACTTCAATCAAGATATGAAATCAAGAAGATGGGAGAGGCGAGAATATTTTGAATCAATGTAGAGAGAAGACTCATCATAAAATCACTCATTCTTCATATCAATTGGAATTATATCAAGATATGAAAGGATACGAGTATGAACGAGTATTCAGCGAAATAAGAATTTGTACTGATACTGCTAAAAGTATCAAGTTAAGTCTCAAATATCCCAATAGCAGATGAAAGACTTAACCAAGTTAATGGAGAATAGAAATTAGATATGGAATTATTGCTGTGGTATATTTTGACAGACTTTTTGAGCCGCAAAGAGTTGGTATCTACTATGAAATTGAATTTCACCATTGGAAATTTTTCTCTGTAGCATTTTTCATGTATTATCTTTCGGATTTGGATATGGTCAGGTGTGCATCTTGAAAATTCGTTGTTCGGACTACTGACTGCAAAAATCCTTCCACCTGAATGAGATCTATTGAAATGGAATTCATAAGAACTGTTGGATTCAATCTAAACTTGGACTCATCAGAAAATAAGACATTTGACCGATTACACATATTTCAATATGCGTGTTGTTGAGTTCACTCTGAACAAACAGCGCGATTGAGCTCTCCAAGGTCTTCTGGAGAACAGGTGGAATTGCTGTTCTCTGTTACCGATGGTTCTATCTGAAAAACTGAAATCATGCACTTGATGTCATTGTCTTATTAGCTCGTTACCCTTCACAGTGGTTTTAGTGGTGCTGTTTGTTGGACAATATATCTTGTGCTGTAGTTGTGATATCGTTTCCATATAGATATCAGGCTATTAAACGTGAGATAACGTTCTGACTGGATTTGAGAGCTTCAGCTTGGATCATGCCTAATACCTATCTCTTTTAATTTGAGGAGTATTAAAATAGTTTACAGGATTCATTGTGGAAATATCGAGAGATATCTGGTGGATACACAACAGAGTGATAATTATATGGTAGCAAAATTTTATCAACAATTTAGCCGACTAAAGGAAGCGTAGCCTACAATATTTCGCGACATAAACATATTATGAAAAAAAGAATATAAACAATATGAAAACCAACAAAGCCGCGGCATTATCAGATCATCTCAAATATCCAATCTGCTCCAAACAAATATCAAAGTACAGAATGTAAGGCGAGGATAAGACATGTGTATGATTGGTCATACACATGTGCTACTGCAACATTGGTGTCGGAGTAGCAAAAGTTGAAACTTCTGTGACAAAGAAAATCTTATACAATATTGTATAAGAACAACCGAGAAGAAGACTCTAAGAACAATACTCGTATTAGGATATACACTGAACGATAGACAGAGTAACAGAAAACAGTTAGAGAAAAGTGTCTAGCAGAAGATACCGTAATATGTATAAGAAGAATATAAAAAGGTATTGGGAACAGCACATTGACAGAATGGTTCCTTACAGAATGGCTAAGCTTGCAAGAGGCAACACACCTCACAGAAGAAGGCCTTTAGATCGCCTAACAAAACGATGGCGAGGTACTGCGACTAGCATGTTGACAGAATGGTCTCAAACAGGATGGCTAATATTGTAAGGGCCCTTGGATCTCCTAACAGAACGATGGCGAGTCAGGTGGTAATCTATATCCTAAAAAAAAATTATGGTAACTTATCTAAATTTTTTAATGCAAGAAATAATCCTACCACCCAGGATGCAGAGTTTATTATAACAAACCACAGCTGAACTAACTCACTATACAGGATTTTAGTCGAAGTGATACCAGTGAGGGCCATATCGAAAGTGTGTGTTAGAACGACAGTCCCTTGGTACTTGCCCTGTAGATTGGGTTCGATCATAGAGATTCATGCGCGTGATTGATTCTGACAATTATAGCCTCAGCCTGATGTGCTTAGGATTCTCAGTATTACATGAGCTTAGTACTAAATTATTAATTGCTAACATTTATATGTTTTGTGGCGTCTTACTTCAACTGAAAAAAAAAAACAAGAAATGTGTCTTCTAAAAGAGGAAGAAGAAACAATATCCTTAAATCCCCACATTTTAGAATTTTGTCTCTTCAAGTCTATCAGATTAAATCTTCAAGATTTCATGCATCTAATGCCACATATTACTTCAACCATCTCACCCACGTACCTCAAATCTCCCCCCTCTCTAAACCAACACACGACGACTCGATTACTTTCCATATCGACCTGCCCAGATATAATGATCCTTCCACCCCTCCGTCGAAGAGCAACCGTGTGGGGTCATTCCGCTGCAACGGACGCTGGACCGTTGCTCCGCGTCCGTCGCGTCGCCCGGCGTCTTCTCCCCACTCCCCCTTCCACCACCCCTCTGGTCCCGGACCGGGGACGAATTATGGCTCTTGTCACGGCCGTTCATTTGTAGATGGAGTTTTTATTCCCACAGGAAAATCCTCAATCAGGAGTCGAGAAAATTGCTTATCTGCCGCTGCCTACGCGGGCGGAGACGGAGCTTTTGCGGCCGCGTTCGAAATAACGGAAGACAATGAGCTGGAAGGTCGGTGTACATGGACTGGTTATTGAGACGGGGGGGTTAGAGATGGGTTTAGGGGTGTTGGTAGATGATGGTGTCTGGAAATGTTGGGGATATTAGTTTGTAATGGCACTAATCATTAATTTAAATTAATTTAAATGATGAAAGAATAGATTTGAAAAAATTATGAGTGGCAATTGAATATTGAAAGGATCGCTTATTTAGCAGTCTAGGGGGTTATCAAATAAGAACCTTTGCATGCTTCGAAAAATGAGAAAGTGATAATTTTCATTTCTTTCTTGGAATTGCTGCAGTTTGAAGCAATCATATCTCATTTAAATTAATTTGAAGATCGATTGATAAGAGTTGTTTTTCCTCAATGACTTCATGCCAACGAAGTTGCCAAGTGTTGAAGGAATGGCATTTTATGGGCAGATTTCACCTATAAGGCTTTCTATAATTATCTTTTTTGATTTTGTTGTGATTTTTGAAAGATGTGGACGTTCGACCGCTATTCCATTTTTCAACGAAACAGAATTTCTTAGTTGAAAAATATATGGTGAAAATAAATTCATGAATTCATTACAAAAATTTAATGAACTCTATCTACGTGAAAGCAATTGAAAATATTGAGGATATTTTTGTGATGGCTCTAATTATTTATTTTAAGTTATTTAAATAATCAAAAATTCAATTAAAAATAGATTATGAATAAGAATTGTATATTGAAAGGATTACATATGTAGCAGTCTAAGAAGGTAGTCAAAACTGAGGATTATCAAATATATAGGTACTTCTTTTCGAAGATCTACAGACTTCGAAAAATGAGAAAGAAACAATTTTTATTTCTTTCTTGGAATTGCTGAAGAGTTGAAGGAATGGCATTTAATGAACATATTTCACCCTGAAGGCTATCTATAATATGGAATATGGAAAAATGGAATAGTGGTTGACCACTATTTCCATTTAGTTTAGAAGAAAGACGCTCTTTAATTTTGAAAACTTTCGCTTTATTGGGCAACACACTGAAGATCGGTCTTACAGAGTGATTTTTGAAGTTGTACATTGAATTTAATCAATTCTTCATTCTCAACCCCAAACCCTCTACAGTCCTCCAAAACCAAAAGTACACTTTTCATTGTTTCCATACACCGCCCACCGAGCTGCCCACCCCTTTCTGGAATCAAATCCTACATTCAACCATCACTCAAATTTAAGAAATATAAGGTTTTAAGCTTGTAATTTAAAATATAGGAATTTTATCAAAATTTTATTCATAAAGTTCATTGAAAACATTTTTTATTATGAAGAAAAAAATATTTATATAAATACTGAAAAATATTTATATTTCAACTCAATATCTTCAATATTGCGCTCTATTGAGCTATTCAAGCAGGAAAAATACAATAATACCACATTATTCCAAACTAAACATATTGTATGAATCTTGAAATTATTTTAAAAATTTACTGAAATGTTACAGAAAAATACTTTAACAATTTTAGTAAAACGCGACCTCCTAAAGATTCAGATCAACCGTGAACGAAAAATTTAAAATTTAAAAATACCTAAATCAATGAAGAAGTAATTTATTATATTTTATAAGATAAATTTCCTATAAAAACTGAAAAAATTGAAATTTTTGTTGAATTAGAATAAAATATGTAATAATTCGATTTCAATGAATACATTTCTTGAGATCCTTTTGTATAAGTATTACGTCGTGATCCATATTTCGATTATATTTTTTATGAGTTTTCTTATGACAACAGGTGTCAAGAAAAAAAATGATAGAAATCGTCTTTATCTTTTCTCTTCAGCGAAGGAGATGAGGAGTGTTGATGATAGAATGTAGTATTTGATTGGACAAAGGTGTGGGCAGTGAAAAGAAACGTTTTTGAAGATGAATAGGAAGTGTTGCCCATAACACACCAAAAAGTGTTCTTTTGGCTTTGGGGGCTGTTGGTGATCTGGGGTTGAAAATGAAGGATTGGGCTGATTATGACATCTGATCTTCATACCAAAAACTATCTGTTTGCAAATTTTCAGCTCATTTAGCCAAGAGCTTTCTTTCAATTATTAGGTGTACAAGAACTGCTGCTATTGCTTTTTCAACAGATGGCTGTAGTGGTGAGTTATAATCGAAATAAATAGATCGTTATTGTCATACTATAAGATTTTAGGTATTTGTAAACATTACGCCGTCGAAATTTTAGTCGATTTGTGTCTGCATCATAAAGTTATTCTTGATCGAACATGTCAGCTTACTAGCTAAATTCTCGCCATTTTTTTTTCTGCTTCAAATACATATGATGAGTCAGCTTTTAGTGAAATAACTTGCTGAGAGTGGTTTCAACGCTTCAAGAACGGTGATTTTGACGTCGAAGACCATCAGGGCGGTTGAAGCGAGAAGGTTTTCGAAGATGCAGAATTGGAAGCATCACTTGATCAAAACTCGTGTCAAACGCAAAAAGAATTGGCAGGATCATTGCGAGTGACGAACAACTCATTTCAAAACGCCTGAAAGTCATGAGAATGATTCAGAAACGAAGAAATTGGGTGCCATACGAGTTGAAGCCCAGAGATGTTGGACGTTAAAATGAGAAGTCCTACCCCACACGGCCTGGCTGACCAGCACTTCCAGTCTTATGAAGAAGTAAAAAATTGGATCGATTCAAGAAATGACTACTTTTTTCAACGCAGGATTCGTACTCTGCTCGAAAGATGGGAGAAAGTAGGGGCCAGAGAGGGACAACCTTTGAATCATAAATGTATAACTAGATATTTACAATAAACCCCTAATTTTTGAAGAAAACAACGTATTTTGCGGGATCCTTCACAATATTCTCTAATTTCGCACACAAAAATTGTTAGCATCATCAATATCTCCAAATTCCGTTGAATAAAATCAACAACCCAAACAAAGTACCAATATGAAAAATTACGACCACACCCCCCTCTCTATAAATCACCAATCACCCCATCCACATAACCTCAAACCGGACACCGGCAAAGTATTCAAATTGATTTCCCGGGAAAGTTGCCGTTGCGGGCATCGTAAAGCTCGCTCGCGCTGCGAAATCAAATCCGAGAATACATTCATTCGGCGTGTTATTGATATTGCCGTCCAAAGGCCGTAAACACGGCATCTGAGGACTGCCGGATGGCCGTCGGAACGCGAAAAAATTACGGTCGGATTGCGATCTCGTGAAATATCGATGAGAAGTCGAAATCGACGGGGACCCCTAACTCTTTTTACGAGCCCGAACTGTTTTCAAGTTATTACTTCGAGAGGTGATAGGAAGTGGGGAATGGGCTTAGGGCTTCGGGCCGGAAGTGGCCACGTGTTAATAAAGTGCGATGGGGTTGAGGGGGGATACTGTTGAAGTCGTTGTTTATTCAGGAATGCAGATTTGGTTTGAAACTTTTAGTGAAATTCAGGCTGGGAAATAATAAAAGATGCGGCAACAACGCCTTTATAAGTTTATTCAACTTATTTTCAATTGCATCTTACCTTCCAGATGATAGAACTGCCAGATTGAAGTCACTCAAACCTTTATGGATTGATACCTTCCTTCAATCTAATGAAAGTGGCAAGGAAGTTTAGCGTTCGGAATGGAGTCCCTGTAATGTCTTCAACAAAAGTCTAATCTTTGATTCTTCAGAGAAAGTTCTAGGTTTCGATCATCCTAGGAAAATTTGGAGTATTTTAAATCGACTGGCCATGGTCGTTGTTATAGCATGCCCTTCGAATCGCATTCTATTGAAAGCCTACTATGTGAGTGTGGTGAAGAAGAAACCATTGACCACTTGGTGAATAGTTTTCCGATTTACAAATTTCAAGGTGGTTTCCAAGCTATCCATTCAGTTTTAGATTATTTTTTAGAATGGGTCGTTAACTCCAAATCAATATAATGGAAACTGAAATTTATTACTCTTTCGTTCTTTTCTTTTTTGTTTTCAGATTTAATCATAAAATCCTGAAATGTGAGTGAAGAGAAAGGATGGGAAAGATTTTGTTTGGTTGGAGAAAAAGGTCCTTCAATATAACTTATATCAGCTTATTCTGTAAACAAATACATAAACCAGTCACTACACCTGTACGGGGAGCCAGAGTTTTTGCTGAGGTTTTTTGGCTGTGCTCTTGTAATATACGTTGAAATATATGATGCCCCGTTTACATTTCCTCTGCTATAACTGATATAACATTAACACATGCTTTGTTGTTTGAAGTTGATAGTTTGTTATATTGCTATTGTTCAAAGTATACAAGATTATTGCATTTTTCGGAAATTCCATTCTAATGATGTCCATTTGGTAACACACTTTGCTGGAAATAGTCACGCAATATAACAGGTTCTGATAGATTATATAAAGAAAAAGCCAAATTAAACAAAATGCGAAACTGAGAATAATCAAGTCAATTACAAGACTTCAACTAAGATATGGATCGGCAGAATGGGGCTAGTCACTGAGAATAAAATGTTGAGAGCTGCAATGGATATGTCGTGGTTCGTAAGAAAACAACTAATCTACAAGGAGTGCAAAACAGTCAATGATTTCCTGAAGACCAGCAGTGGGACCAGAATAGGGACCAGGATTTTCCAGGGAAACTAATGATTACCAGATCCTTCTAGTTCACGTTACATTTTTGTTTAGTTTTCTGCTCGTGCGATATTTCAGGGGTGGTGCCCCTCTAGTGTTGCTACAGCTGAAGAGAAAGGCACAGAAGATTTTTGAAAATACAAGTTAACATCCAAAGGACAGCTTAAGAGGACTAGTTGTTTTCAACCCTATCGAATATTTGATTGGGATACCAGCCTTTTGCGAAAAAAAGACCCAGAGCCAAACTACGAAGGAACAGAAATCGAGAAAAACTCAATATCAAATAAAAAGAAGAAACCTTTATTATCGTCCTTTTCCACTGACTCTCAGAAGCCGCTAGATCTCTCTTGATCTAGAGAGAGATCTAAAAGGGCGCCACTGTTTCAATAAGATCAGCGACTACGTCTGGTGATGGGTTTTGGTGAATCGGAACCTGAAATGCTACAAGAGTGAAAAAGGATGGGACTTATAACTTTGACATTTTCCTATGAATGACATAAGTATTCTCAAAAACCACACGACAGAAATTGTAAAAGGAGTACAAACGAAAAAGAAACAAAAGGTTAATAATAGGCAAATAGATGCCCTCAACCTTGAAAAAAAAGGTTTAGTGAGGTAGGTGGTAGGTCGTATTCTTCAAACGCGAAGTCTCACACTGTTTAATCTCTCATAAGGTAGTTCGTCTATAAGGATTCTAGATAGCTAGATGACATAACATAATGTTGAAGAATCCATAAACATTGACTTAGATAATGATATATTTATGTTGAATTGAGACATGTGCCAAACAGGCCATCATTTATTATCGTAAAAATTTATTTCTCGCAAGATTTATATTAGCTAGCATATTCTTGGAATTCAACACCTTAAGAAATTTGATTCTGGGTCTACCGAAGCTAGTGGAAGCATTGATCACTTTTGGGATGAAAACAATTTTTGGTATAGTATTTCCAAAGTCACTTGAACTAGTCCATAAAAACGCTTGGCCATAGATGTCCCATTGAAGTGGATACCGCGATCCGCTAAATACCAGGGTTGATTTGAAAGTATTGTTAGGCAATAAATTCACTGTCCCCAAATGAATTTCTGGAAACTTGGACAACCCTTATACAATCTGAATATCTGGTTCCTCCAAGTGACTTTGGATATACTATATCCGATTTCAAAATTTCCCCTCGCCAAATGCGTTTCAATGCATTCCGGTTTTGTGACTATGTCTGTCGGTCTGTATGTCTGCACATCCTTGAAACATCCTTCATCTATAATTTTTATTCGATTTTTTAAGCCTTTTCTGTTTATAACTCTTTATCCCCCCAAAGACTTATGTCTGGGTACGTCACTGAAACCTTCCTCTAATTGAATGATTCTCATTATCAACGACAAACCTTGTTCCTTGATTGAAAGAAAAATTGAATAAGTAACCATAAAAATTGTTTTTCCATCAATCAAAATGTTATCACTTCAGAACTTCAATATATTCAGAATTTACGGTGTAATATGAATTTTCACTTGAAAAAACCTGCAACAGCGCGAATGCAACTCGTGCCTACGGCAGCCACCCCTGAAATTTCACCCCAAAAACTAATTAATTCACTCCGTAAAAACCATGTTCTTTGTCGTGTAATTGTCGACATTTAATATAGCCAAGAAACACGCTGAGGAATGTCCCAACATGACCATATGTTTGCCTTCGGTTCCGAATGTTTCACTGACGGGGTGATAAACATGTTTATCTCGCTTTATTGCGCCAACTCAACGTCACCTGTGGCGTGACTGGAAGTACTTTGTTGAGCGGAGGACGAAAAATTGGGCCCATTTTTCGGACATGAGTAAATATGAGATGGAATTTTATGATAAGTGGGGTTTTGGATGAAAATGGTGGTTAAAGCTTGGGTTACCCCCAAATTTTGTTTTTTTGATAAACACATTAAACTTCACCCTTAGGGATACTTTTCGGCTGGGACTGTAAACAAGAGATAACTACAATGATCCTATCATGATCATTCGGTCTACAATTAGTCCTGTAGAGAAACAAAAGCGATCTAACATCTGACTAGGGTTTTGGACATACGGCCGTTCGAAATGTTATTTCCTTCATTATATAAAAACTACTCACTAGATAGTGATTAAATTTAGAATTAATATAGAGAATAACAATTTCGAGCTATAGAAATACTAATGAAGATTTTTCAGAAAATCTCAAAATTTGTATCTAAAAGAATTATTTTCAATTCAATAAATAGATCTATGAATCTGAGAAGGATTTTATCATGGAAATTCTATAGATAGTTAGATAGCAGAGATTTTTATAAACAATATAGAAATTCAAACCAAATATCTTAATATTTTATATTGGTTCAGATTCGTCGATTTTAATGAATTTCTTCACTTCATCAACAACTTTCATCTTTCAGTTGTAGTCACAATGGAAAATGAAACTAGATTAGATTTAGATCCAATTTAGGAGGTTCCGTTTCACTGCGACCTAATGGTCTATTGTGCCCCCATCAAAGCTTTTCTCTCTCCATAACGTGATCTACAGTTCACCTTCCAGATCCAGAGTTCTAATGAACTCCACTACCAAAGACGCTAATTCCTCACTCCTGCAAGTTTCTTGTTGAAAGTAGATTTTGCGTTGGCTAGAGATAGTGAGGCATTCCGTCACCAGGTGATCCGGAGTTTCGTCCTCCTCCCCCAAGAACCTGCACTTGTCATTTTCTGATAGACCCATTCTCATGAGGTGTTTCCTAAGGCGACAATGCCCTGTGAGGAATCCAGTGAGGAGATGTAGTAAATTCTTGCTAAGATCCAGTTACTACTCGGATCTCGCAGTGCCAAAGTTTCGAAGAAACTTTTTGGAATGATCCAAACCAGAAAGATTCCGCCAGAATGCTTCTCTTTCGGTTTTTACCTTCTCCTGGAACTCCTTTTTGTAGGAACATTTGCCTATACCACAGAGAAGTTTCGGGCCGATGATAGGAGTTTTTGCTCCTTTTCTGGTAAGTGTGTTGGCTTCTTCATTCCCTCTCGAAGTGGCCGGGAATCCAGACTAAAAAAAAATTGTTATTCTTGAGTATTTCATTGAGTTTTCTTTGGCACTCCAATACCATCTCAGAATAGATGATATGTGACGTCAGTGCTTTGATTGCAGCCTGACTATCAGAATGTATCGTCATATCACATTTCTGATAGTTTTTTGCTAGGTTAAATTTCTAAAAATAAGAGAAAACGAACAGCATTTACTGTCTTGATTCAACAATCAAGATATACTGAATATCATATCCTTATGAACCAAATCACCCTTTTCAAGAGAAATTATAAAAGAATAAAAGTATGAGACAGATATTTCTGAACGTTATTGTTATTCATATTCCAATATTTGAAATCACTGGTATCCAGGGCGGTTTACGAGTAAAAGGACTACATATTGAAAACTGTGGTTAGAGTATGTTGACCTGATTTTCAAAAATCGAGTTTTCGATATCATTTTCTGAAATTTTTGAAATATTCGTTTCAGCATAACTCCTATAATTTCGGATAGATTCGACTGTAATTTTTTTTAATATTAAATTCTATAGCCTCAATATAAACATGAAATTGGAAAAAAATCAGGTCCCATTGAAGTTCAACCTAAAAAAATCGCCTGTATACTATTTTTCTCTTTAGTGTTCGTCTTCACAGATTTTGCGCACATTTCAAATTCTAAATTAATGGCCGCATTTAAATTTCTTGTAATGATATGAAAAATTCAGTGAAATGCATAAATAATTGAAAAAATTATCTAGAAATGGAGGTATTTTGGATTCAGCTCGATGATCTCTACACACAGTTTTTATTTATCTGTTCATTCGTCAAACAACTTCTATATTCAATAAATTCGATCAATTTTGCTTATTCTCAAAGCTCCAACCTACAAAGCACATTCAGTATCTTTCGTAATTTATTATAAATAAAGCCATCCTAGCCTACTAAATCATTTTACTTCATTGATACAAAAATAATTCGTCGACAATTTCAACTCAAAATTACACCCATCTAGTGCACTAGATGAGTGTTCAGTGTGCGCAATCGGGATCAGCGAAAAACAAGCCGTATATCTTCCAGAAGAAGGTGGAAAGAACCATCGTTCCCACTCAGCAAAGCTGAACTCAATTACAAAACTGTACAAAAAGACATAAATTAACGTTCGTATACTTTACCTCCGTCAAAGAGACGGAAAAAAAGGAACAGCTAGTTAAGCGTGAAGATCGGCATCCTCAAATGCCTAAGCGAGGGAGAAAAGCCTTCTGGAAGAATCATGAGACCCCAGAGAAGCGGAAGAGAACGAAGGTATTCCTCACGAGATCGGGTATCAACCTTTTTCAGGAGAAATACCGAGGTCGGTTCTGACATTGACTATTTTCCAGTAATGGGAAAATACCGACCGAATAGGCAATTAACAGCTTGTTCTTGGAACGACTGCGAGAGGGTTAGAGGATGTTTTACACTTCGTTTTGCTGCTGGAGTGGAAGATCGTTTGGATGGAATCGATATCATCCGAATGGAGGGTGTTCCGTTCTCATATCTTTATTGGGTGTGTTCTTGGTTTGAAATGGCCTTTAAGATATGAGGATTACGCAAATACTGTTTGTTGCCTGGTTACGTAACTCTAGGGCGATACAATAAATACGAAATAACCAGAAAAATACAAGTTCGCAAAAGCTTCAGGAGCTTTTGGGCGCTCGTCATTCATCTCGCCGTTAAACACAAAATAACTGTATACACTATATCAGGAAAGATACGTCTCGAAAGATTAGATATCTGATGGGAGGAACATAAATGAAATTCTATTACCTAGTTAAATGAAGATAGTATGATTTGAACAATTTCCTTTCCAACATCGCTTTGAGGTAAGAAGGTTACAATTGGGCATGTTCACAATAATACGATATAGATTATCTGAATTCTAAGATAATCATTTTTTACGAAACGAGAATGATGATATTTTTATTTTGCTATATGTTCTCGGTGAGGACAATATTTCACAAAACATAACTTCAATAGAGAAAATATTGTCATATACTAATTGCAGAAGGTAATTCCAACACTCATGCGTTCGAATTTCGTTTTGGAATAGGAGCCCATTCTGCAACTTATTTTAGAATATACTATTAAATGAGTGCAACTTTACATATTTATGCAAAATGCGTTTTAACTCTGATCCATGCACATTCCAAGAACTTCCGAAAGGAGAGGTCGGGACCATCGAACATCGAACATACCAATCAACCCGTTCAACGTTCCCTTAGGTTTTCAACTTAAGGATTTGGTTTATCTTGTATTGAACTGGTCTCCACAAATATTTTCACCTATTTCCGAATGAGAGGATTTCTTGGCGCACTATCTAAGTGACGAAAACCTCGAATATTCAATTTTTAGTCGCAGAATTAACATTTTTGTAAAATTTGCGTACGCAAAACGTGCGATCCGCTCCCGAGAAACATTTCACAGCTACCAAATTCTCGAGAGCCAGGCTACCTATTGACATATCCTCCGCGTTTTTCTGAACCGTTGCATTAATTCAGTAAGTTATCAATCGATCAAACTACAATAAATATTCTTTTCAGACACCTTATATTTTATAAACAAATTAATAGTGTTATTTTAAAAATCAAGCACACCATGAAAAATATTCTGAAAATTGAAATTGTATAAATTGAAGAACAAGGTGATGATCAGTGAATTAATGAACAATACTTTATTTGAGACCCCAACTATTATACAAGACTGATTGTTTCTCGCTCCACCACTTTAGATGGATTATACCTATATGAACTAAAATGGTGGCTTGATTTTTCCCTGATATAACTGAATTCGAAACGATGCGAGAATAATATTCATGTGTGCAATTTTTGTTTTTTTCCCTGATTTTTCAGAATTCTTAATTATGTTAATTTAACGTCACATACAGGTTAGGTTATATATATTTTTGTTGAATACCGCAGTGATTCAAACAAGTTTTTTTGTGAAAAAACATTTCTAATGAATTGAACCCAACATACCAAAGTCTGTGCTCAAAAATATTTTCAGCTTGAGACTAGCTAAAACTTAGACGATAATAAAACTTTCGCCCTTACATTTGACAACACCGCTATTGTTACCTAGCTCATTATATCGAATAATTTTATGGTCAGCTCTTTTGAATTTGTTAACTTTTTAAAATTTTTTAGATACCTATACTACACCAAAAAAAGTCTAATGGAGTTAAAACTGGTAACCTTGTCGGCTAGGATGAAGTAACTCTAGTGCAAATGAGCTTTCTAGGAGAAGTTCTGTTCAAAACTTCAAGAGTTTGATGAGCAGGGCATACATCTTGTTGAAACTAATTGTCTCCAAATCGTCATTCTAGTTACGTACAGCTGATGGAGTAACATCTTTTATCATTTATATTTTACCCCACTCAAATTGCCATCAGTTACAAAAGGACCTACAACATTATCTATCAAAAAACGAGAAAACGAGAAAATAAAAAAATTAATTTTCAAAATTGCGTTACAATAAGTTTTCTAATAATCTTAGTGAAACAAACAACGCAATTTTACAAACGTAATACAATGCAGAAATTCCTTCTCCAATCTCCTCCACCCGAAACACAAAAACTGAAAAGCACCCCATCCAAGGGGGGCCCCAAAACACGGTGTTGCCTTCAACTTGATCAGATATCCGTGGAAAGTGGATTTAATACACCTGAATGGGAGCCGAAAAGCGGAAAAAGCGCAGATAGGTTAATTGACAACGGCGTAGATAACACATCCAATCCCATTTTACTCCTGCTCTTCCTGTAAACATAACCTAACAGCCGGATGGAACATTTCTCCGCTGGTTTTCGTCGGTTATCCAGATTAAAATGGCGTGTGCGTACGTATTGACAGGGTTCTTTTCCACAGCGGCGTAGGGTTACACTTTTGTGTGTGTTTTTCTCTGAATTCGTTGATTCGTGCAGGAGATTCCATTATTTTGATATTGTGAGTGTTGTTTAAAGTCAATTCAAGAAAGATCAGTACCTTCATGAAGGTTTCGCCATAGCATAAGCTTTGAGATTCTGAGGGTCCTGGAAGAATCTAGATAATAAACATTCGTTTGTTAATTGAAATCTAACTGAATGATATAATCAGAAAAAAAGACTCAAAAATAATTAAATGAACATCCTTAGGAAACCTTGTGAAACACTCATGTGACTGTTTTCACAGAAAATTCCAACTTTTAACTATTACTTTTCATATTACTTTTTTTAAAGATCATAATTTGGAATAATGAACCATAATAAATATTCGAACTATATACTTTCCTGAATCTTTCAATAAGAATCGAATATAACAAACCTGCTTTAATGTGTTTTGTGGACCTCAAGTAAGCTTACGATGGAGTGAGATTGAAAGACGTTCTAAGAATAAGAAAAAATATAAAACTATAAAAATGTAATACCAAACTTGCAACCAATACTGAACATAAAGAATTCAATAAGGTCGTCTTAACACTCCACTCAATAAGGGCTTTTCCAGTAAAAATATACTTTTTCTCTAGAATTCTATCTTTTTCGTCATTATAATCCTCTTCAAGAGCGCTCCTCTAAATTTTCAATACTTTTTCTGTGGAAAAATACGTTTTCGCTTTCCGAATAGTCTCTAACAAGGGCTCTTACCTCGACAATCATTTAAGATTACGATTTAATATTCAATTGAGGCGGTTCCGACAATCATTGAAGATCACGATTTAAGATTCAATTGAGGGGGTTCCGTTTCACTGTAACCTTATATGGCCTTTTGTGCCCCATCAGAACTATTCTCGTCATACCGTGATCTATAGCTCGCCTTCCAGTTTCAATGAACTCCAGTATCTGGGATGGCTTGAAAGAGGCCACTTCTTCACTTCTACAAGATTCTTATCCAAAGTAGATTTTGCGTTGGCTAGTGATGGTGAGGTACCAGGTGATTCGGAGTTTTCTCCTCCCCCCCACAAAATCTGCAGTCAGCTTAACTCATTCTCATGAGGTGTTTCCTAAGGCGACAATGCCCTTTGTGAGGAATCCGGTGAGGAGGTATATTCATTCTTGCTAAGATCTAGGTAATTCTTGGATCGACGAACACTTCTTCATAAGTGCCAAATTTCTTTTCTGCAGCACCTTCTAACTGTTGTGTTCGATGAATTAGAGTCCGAATAACAAATATCAAACTATTTCTTTGCTTGTACAGTATTCTATCAACACACGAATCTCTTTTTGGTCCAACAGCAAATTAAGTAATTGTTGTCTTGATATTGATGATGCACTATATGTTAGAAAGTGATTTGGGATGTTTCCATCATCTATGCGGTGGTATGGTGCGTACAAGTCCAGACCGACTCAGTTTGGCAAACGGTTCTTCTCAGAATCAACCAATCGGTCCTTCTTAGGACCACCACTCTGAAGACGGCAGGCGCGAATGGTTGCCGAAACGTCGGCAACAACCAACCGCATAGATGATGGAAACAGCCCAAATAACTATCTAACAACAAATTGAGTGACCTACGTTATGTCTCAAAATTTTGACACGCATCTTTTGAAGCTTGTTACTAACAGAACAAAAGAGTATGGCACTACGGCTGCAATTTGTGCATGAGTGACATGTTATTGTAATCTAACCAGTAAACCAGTATCTGATGAAATTCGGGACGTCTAGCGAATCCTCCCTAGCTCCAGTCCAAGTTCGATTTCCAGATAACAAGACAGTATCATCTGCATGGGACAGGATTAATGAAAATCAAAAACAATGTGGAGCCCAAGGAAGAACCTTGTGGTACTTCTGATGTCTTCAAAGATCTTCAACGAGCTGAGTACTTCACCAGCCGAACTGGTTGATATCTTTCATCTATGGTCCCTGAACAGTTCCAACTAAGTGCTTCTAATTTCAATGCTCTCAAGTTTTCCAACAACCCGCTATGTGAGATTGTATTTTTTGTCAAGAAAAATTCCCACTATTTCCTATCCTTTGTCAAAATTATCCAGAGTGTCAGTAGCTGAAATAATTATTTCAACCGATTTCAGGTTATTAGTTGACTTTCCTTCAGATTCAGAAGAATTGACCTCGATTCCAAACAAAATTTGCGGTTTCTGTGCCCCACAGATCTTACAATGTTTTATCCATTTCTGACTACGCCACTGCTGCCGATATTTCTTCCGGAAGAGATGAGTAGGAAATGGAGGCGAAACTGAATTTTATTACACTTCAGTACGACAGTCGAAGGTAAAACTGCGGAATTGTTAGAACCGGAAACGAGAATCGACCGGTGTGATTCTCTGGGGAAGCGCACTCTCTGACACTTCCGATATCTCCGGAAATAAGATATCAGCGGTCGAATTCGGGAAAACATAATTGATAACTCTTTTCGGAACCGTCGACGTAAATATTTCAACCCCCTCCGGTTTGGAGTTTTACTCGGCACGTTTTCCAGTATTGGGGTTCGAAAACTGTGCTGGAGGTTTTTAGACTTTTTCGTTATTGAAGCATCGCTCGATTATGCTCTGGGGATCGTTGCGTTCATTAGAAGCTTCACCAGTTGTGGAGGAGATAAATGTGATTATTATGAGAGGTAGGTATTTGAAATTGGGGTATCTTTTCGATATAAAAAATCTGAAGAGGGAACTTCATTTGCCAATCTTTGACATTTCTCAAATGTCGTTATATATGATGAATTTGTAATGGTAGGCTAGTCAACGTAGAAAAAATGCCCCTTAAGTCCAAAAAAATTGCGCGTTGATAGATCATTAACTCGTCAGTTTCCTCAGGTAACTTTTCATCTCTCTTTAAACTGGTCAGGGTGGTTCATTTACACAAAGAAGATGCATAAAATGTAATGAAAACTACCAGTAAAATAAAATATTGAATGCCAGAAGTTCAAGTTATAATTACAGTCTCTTTGCAAAAGGAAATCATATTCATAGAAGAGAGATTAATTGGATTAATTTTGGATAAACTACAGTTCTGGTGTAGGTATAGAACAAATTGGATCTTCGATGAATAGCACACTATTATATTCCAAGATGTGGATTTCAAATGATTATATTATCTTTCAATACTGCAATTTTCCAAAACAACTTCAATCGTAGTGTTATCATCGAGAAAAACCAGTGGAAGAATGCATTCCCCAGCACCAGCAATGATCAATGGCTTGCGCTAAAAACGCTGTCACATGACCGCGTCCCACGTTGGGCGCCAATTATCACGTTTTAGCATGGCCTTCCGTGGCCTGGTAACCAGAAGTTTCAGTGGAAATGGGAAATCTGAATCTGAGCTAAGCAGAGAACATATGTCTTCAAACAAACTGAAACATTTCAAAGCCATATTGCATTGACCGTGATACATACATGGAAATCTCATTACACCTTAGTTTTCTCCTAAATCCGTATAAAACGAAGTGACCGTTTTAACGTAACAAGTCAACTATCTTTAATGAATAGTATACTATTACATTCCAAAATGTGGATTTCAAATGATATAATTATATAAACTTCGAATACATTGAATGACATTGATATACATGGAAATCTCACGTTACCTTAATTTTCTTCTACATAAGTATAAAACGATAAGTGACTGTTTTAACATAACAAGTCAACTTTATTCGATGAATAGTACACTATTATATCCTACAATATTAATTTCAAATAAAACAATTACATTATCTTTGAATTATGCAATTTTCCGAACCAATATTTATCGTAGTGTAATCATCGAGAGAAAACCATTGAAAGAATGAATTCCCAGCAATGACCAATGACTTGTGCTTAGAACGCTTAGGACCAAGAGTGTAATTTTCGGTACACCATTCGAGGAGTAACTATGACTTTAATGCTCTGGAAACTTAGGAAACTAGGATAAAAAAAGTATGTAAGCTCTCTGCTCAAGGTCAAAATCACTAATTTCTCCCTTTTTTCAACGTCCCGGTATGAATTAGGGTGAATATTATGATATGAGGACTTAGGATTTGCTCTAGTCGTGCTAGTTCGCATAGGTCGCAAGACCCTTGGGTCGAAATCAGGGTCAAGAGGCGTCTCTTTGTGGAGAAATAAGTTAGAAGGGAGGAGGCTTGCCGACCAAGTCCCTGCGTTGAACTAGCTCAAGCTTAAGTTTCACTTCCAGAGCTATGGAGGAAACCACGGAACGAGGGAGCTCATAGGTTGGTAGTTGCCTCACGCTTTTTGGGCTTCCTATTGAATGGCTCTACAACCAAAAACGAATTGCTTCTGTCCTATCTCAAACTCCTAAAGCAGAACAGCGTCCCACAAAGACGGACATTTTGCCGTAGAGTACCAAACTCTTGGTGAAACGGACGCACTTAGATTGAACCCGTAAGAGGAAGGTAGGCGTCCTTGGAACCTTTCTCTACGGGTTCGGCAGGGTTGTAATGTAGGCTTTTAGTGAGTATGCTCTTGAGGAGAAGCTCACACTACCCAACAGATCTCGACATGAGTTCCACACTTGTCGAGATTTTTTCCCTCCATTAAAAAAAAAGGTCTGACTAGACTATCGTAGAAATGTTTAGGTGGTGCCTTTCTCTTACTACTCAGCATCGTAGTAGACTTCTGTTCCACGTTTACACAGAAAAAATGTTGATATAACCTAAATCCGACTCAACCTTTCATCCCTCTAGTAACCCCAATATTCTAATATCACGAATCCTCTCAGCCCTCAAAGACTCGATTAAAACCCACGGCAACCCCCTCACCACCCCTCTGGAGCTTTGAACCCGAAGGCCGAAAGTACGGCGAAGGAATATTATTAAGTTACTTATTACCTACCCAACGCCGGGACGTCGACGACGACGATGACGACGGCCGGGACGATACATCCCCGTCCAGGTCGCTGCAATCCGGACGAAAATTCGATTTCGCGCAGTCCCCGGAGTCCCGCGGGAACCTAATCCGGTCTAAGCTCGGCCAAGTGGCCGGTTGCGGTCGGCATCGATATTCAGCCATCTGGAAAGCTTATTAAGATTGCCGCTCGGACGGAACCGGATGTGACGCGACGCCGACGTCAGGGTCCTGCGGAGGGCGTCGATTAACGACGCTGTCGTGGTTGAATTACAAGTTTGGTTGATGGGTCGAAATGGAGATTTTGGGGGTTAGTGACCGATTCGTTAAACTTCACCACTCGGGCTTACCAAATTTTTCATAAAAATTCAACTCTATTGATCAACGAAGTCACTTTCAGCTACTTGTAGTCTATCGCTTGTATAAGTTTTCAATATCTTTTGTATTGAAAGATTCGTCTTTGCTTTCGAAATAAGCTTCTTCTTTATTATGCAAAATTTATTTTCCAGGAGTAACTTTTAATCGCAGTTGTCGATGAAGCAGAATCTCAATAAAATATTTCAAGTCGTTGCTTTCCTTACACAATACAGTATTACATTAATACAAAACTCATTTTTGATGGAGAGAAATCCACCTTATGGACTACCAACAAATCTCGACAAGAGTGAAACACCTGTTGGCACCTATTGGGTAGTGTGAAGCTCACTTTAGGGGCACACTCATTAAAAACCTCCATTACATCTCCGCAATTCGTTTTCAGTTGTAGAGCCATTCAATAGGTAGCCTAAAAAGCGTGAGGCAATACCCATCTATGAGCTCCCTCAATCCGTGGTCTCCCCTATAGCTCTGATTACAGAACTTATGCCTTAGGTAGTTCCCTTATAAGGGACTTGGACGGCAAGCCTCCTCCCTTCGAACTTAATCTTCCACGAGGAGTTCCCTCTTGACCCTGGTGTCGACCCAAGGGTCTTGCGACCTTTGCGGACTAGCAACTGCTAAGCAAATCCTCACAGCTCAAGATTCACCTTAGTTTGTGCCGGGAAGTTATAAGAGGAGAGTTTTTTGAAGAAAATTAGTGATTTTTACATTGAGCAGTGGCGTTGAACATAGAGCTGACATACTTTTTTGTTATCGTCATCTCCTAGATTCGAGGGCATTGAAGTCATAGTACCTCCTCGAATAGTATACCAAGAATTACACTCTAGGTCTCAAACTAGCTCCCGCGGAAACATAAGTAGCCCCTAAACTACCCCAAAGCTAAATGTTGACATCTTCTTGCTTGCCTCTTGTGACTTGTTCTGCTAGACATGTTAATGATTTGCACCTATCTTTATCTCCTCTGTTTGGTCGGTTCTGAGCTTCTACATTCACCTTGTTGGAGGTAGATGAAGAGATTTGAGGATGTTTATAGGGGTGGGCGAGGTTTAGGGAAACATAGGATTGTGGAGGGGAACATGGGATTGTTGAAGTATGAGGAATGTACCAGGCTGGGATTAGTCACGCCACATTTTCTAGTCAGTCTTAGTTTCATTGTCTAATTTACAGCATCACGGCAAGGTGCTGACCTCGGAAGATTAACCTTCTAATCCTTCTATACCTTATCATACCTAATCAAACCTCCCATACCTCGATCCAGACTATTACGGAATATTGACACGCATCTTTTGAAGCTTGATGCTAACCAAATAAAAAGTGGTATGGCACTGACAGTGTCATCTGTGCGCCTGGCCTGGTACTATTGAATGACGTCTTATTGTAGGTCTATTTCGTGTTAAGTTCCATGAAAATTTGACTATCTGTTTAATTCTTCAATTGAAGTTAAGAATCCAGGGTGGAGCCGAAAATGATCATATTCGAGCGATTGAGACAGTTAGTACCTTCAAGTACATACTTCAAAAGTTTTGTGAAATCTAATATGGGTATTTTAAGGGACTTATATTCCAATCAGAATAGGTTTGTTTCTTTCTTCACTACGATGTTATGATTATTTTCTTGATAGACGAATCCGATCATTTTAAAAATCTTTGAGCGGGCGTTCCTCGAACAGAGCATTATATGATGCAAAATTTTATGTTGATCTCCACACAAGAACTGGGTTGGAATTCAATTTGAATTTTAAGACAATTTTAAGAGTATAGTTTCATCTGAACTCCTCGTCTAGATAAAATAACTGACAACAATGGCATCATAATAATTCACATCTCATTTATTTCTGTGGAATCGAGGACATCAACGAATGTTCAAAAAATACTTACACCAAGTAACTGAAAATATCAAGGATATAAAATTTCAAATGGACTCATTTTCCAAATTATAATTCAATTATACCATACTCAACCACAACCACATAAGTGATAAACGAATTCAACTTGGAAATGAATAAACGAATTCTGAAACGAATTACTGAAAATAGAACGATACACGCTTCAACAACGCATTGCAATTGTTGAAATTCACTACAAAAATGGTGGTAATTTAGCAGTTACATCAGTTCATGAAACTAAAGAGCTTTTGTATTATCGCGAAGTACCTTCTCGGACGGCAATAGTGAAACTGAAAAATTTGATCTGTTGGGATAAATTAGTTATGTGAAGAATCCCAGGTTTGTCCAATCCTCGTCGATCTTGGAAATAAAACATTGACTCATAATTTCTTTATGGCAGGAATTGTGGTCGACGTTTTTATTTTCAACAAGGAAGTGCTACCTGCCACATAATAATAATGATAATAAAGAGAGTTTATTGTCAGTTTTTTACAACTATGTAACAACTCTTAAAAAAAACTGTGAGTTATTTACACTGAGAGGTGCTAACTGTATACAGCTGTTTGAAAATAAAAAATCATATTCTAAACGGTAAGGCACTAATTCAAAAAATATTTTTACAATTTCGATTACAGTTAATCATGAACTAACTAAAAAATTCTCTATTCGGTCACATTCGGAAATTTTCGTCTTCATCAGTGAACGTCAACATCAGGTAGCAATTTGGTTTTTCTTATTTCGGTGGGTGTCATCTTCTTCTTCTTCTTCCTCTTTTATTTAGGTCGTAACCTGTTCTTCTTCACGGTGTCTATACCGAGGTGGATACCCAGCTCTCCAGCCAGGGTGTCATCTTCGTTATTGAAATTTCTCTTAGCCGGGATTCATAGGTCTAAGTCGGTAATTGGAAGGTGTAATAGTTTTCTCAATTTTAATACTGATTAATGATATTTTAAGTTGAATTTATTATATTAATTATTGAGTTTCGATCCAGTTCTAGCAACCATTTTTTTATTTCTTTCTTGAATTTATTAATAATAATTAAGCGACGAAACATTCACCATTTTGCTAGAAGAATTTGCTGTCCGTGTTATTTCTCGAAGAGGTGACCACAAGTAGCCACCGAGATCTTGTGATGCAACACCTCTACCTTTTTGTCTTTGGGGCTACGTTAAAGATTAGGTCTATTTTAATGCTCTTCAATCGATTTGCTTATTGCAAATTGGAAATGGAGAATTTTATGAAAAGGATATGGTGTTGCAACCGTATCTATGGTGGCCATTGGGCTGATACCTTCGTCTTTACTATGATTTCTTTCAAAATAAACTCATCTGTTTTTTAATATCAAAATGAAACCTATTATCGTAAAACCCACTAAAATGTCTTCTAAGATTTATTTTGTTTATTACCGAATGGACAGTATCACATTTGGCTACGAACTTCTCCTTACCGAAATCAAACTAATTATTTAACATCATTTAGCCCAAAATATCCCCCCAGAAACGAAGAACCCACCTCCTAATACTAATTCGAATTCAAATGACGCGCTTGTTCGCCAAACAAAGTCCCATTACACCGAATGGACTCTTGAACCTGTCCATTCGACACAGACATACGAGGGTGGTCGCCAATCGAAGGGCGTAGGGTGCCATAAATCGCGTTTGGCCCGGTAACAATCCGAAAAATTACGATTCAGCACATCTGTCAGAGATACCCCTTACACTTGCCGCGCATAATAACACAATAACCGTTTGAATGCCTCGTTGCGATTCTGTTACGTATACAAATTTGCTGCTATTGTAGTGATTATTTTTCCGCGTTTTTAACAGTTCGCACACCCCCCTCGGGGTTGTTATGGATGGGGGCGTGGTGGGGACAGTTAGTCTATGAAAAACTGGGTTGTTTTATTGAATTCTAGGATATGTCTTTATGACGCGGTGGTCCCCTCTATGTCATAATGAGTTACGCGGATTTTGCTCTTTTGTGTGCGCGTTAGTCGTTTCGGTGATTTTCAATGCTTTGGCGATAATGAGGTCTGTCGTGTTTTCGATGTTTATCGATGGTTTTGGGTGGTATTGTTGGAAGTGTTTTTGGAGATACTGTACAGAATGGAAGATTTTCACCTATTGAAATTTATTTCATTCGACAAAGAATTCGTAGGAGACACATTCTTTCAATTTCTGGAATACTACGGGCTACAGGTGTATTTCACATCTAAAATATTTAGTATACTCGAAAAGAACATTAACAACACTATCTCAATAATTACTTCTTATGGAAAATTTGAATTTTTTCCATGATATGGAGCTTATCTCTTATTTCTGAAAAAACTTGAGGAAATAAGGAATAAGTTTGAGCACTTTATGGCTCTCCTACCGAAAGTTAGGATAGTCTCGGAAATACGGTAATTCATTGTGAATCGCACTGTATAGCCACATGGTATCTTTTGGAAGGGCCAAACTTCAAAGGAAGAACTTAAATTTTGGCCTTTTCAAAAGGAGACATCCTGTATAGATACTGTGAATACTTTTGATTACCTATATTAGATTACCTTTAGTATTACAAATCATCAGGCTTACAATTTTGTTTCCGCCATTTTTTTTCGAAATGCGAGGCTTTATTGTAAGAAACTGGTATTACATTTATGAATCAAAGTGTTCTCCACTACTTTCTCCTATCTTTCGGACAGCGTACGAATCCCGCGTTGAAAAAACTTGAAGCGATCTACAAATCGATCAATTTTTTTTCTTCTCAATAAGACCAGTGCTGGTCAGCCAGGCCGTGATCAATTTCTCTTCTTTTTAATAACACTGGAAGTGCTGGTCAGCCAGGCTGTGTGCTATTGATCTAAACAAATGATAGTCCGAGTGAGTAACGTCTGGGGAATACGACGTGTGGGGTAGGACTTCCAATTTCAACGTTTCCAAGAATGTGTTCACCACTTTCGAAACATGGGGTCGAGCATGTTGAAATAGTGTATTTTAAAACAAGCAGAATGGGCTCCTATTCCAACTCGAATGTGAAATTCGAACGCATGAGTGTTGGTAGTGCTTTCTACGACGAGTATTAGACGATATTTTCTATATTTCAGTCAAGTTTTGTAAAATATTGTCGAAATTCAATGAAAAATTCAGATTATACATCCTAGTGACATTTGTATTGTATCTTGGCAGTTGGTGTGACTGTTACGAAAATTGACAGATAACGGAATATGAATTTGAATCGTACGTTTCGAATTTTGAAATAATTTATAATTACGCATTTAATTCGTTTATTATTTCTGCTGAAATCGATTTAACACCAACAGAATTGAAAGAAATTGCGAATAACGTCGCAAACTTAATCCAAATTATTTCATATTGACAATTGAAGAGAAGAATTTTGACATAATTGGAAGTCTATGTAGACAAGTTCGAAACGAAAATATAACTGAAAACAATGCTGTAATGAGTTCATTACATCACTGTTTTTAGTACTGTAATGAATTTATTACGATTCTGAAATAGACAAAATCACTTCATTATGTCTGTCATTGTATTGCGTCCGTTTATCCTTCAATACTCGGCTCAAACGCATTTATTTCATTCGATAACCGTCACCTGTGATTGTTTCAGTCGGTTTTAACAACTCATATTACACTACAACGAGCTGGTCCTACCAAATACTGAGCATGACCTTGAAACCGTGAATATTCGGTTTGGCAGTCGACGTGGAAGCATGACCGGCATATCCCTATGATTTTTTACGCTTGAAATTATCGTTTTGAACCCATTTTTTTCGTCTCCAGTCACAATGCGATGCAGAAATCCCTTCCGTCTTTACCTTGCAAACTGCTGTTCACAAGAAAACAAACGTCGTTCTTCATATTTCGGCTTCAACTTGTACGGAACTCAATTTTCTTGTTTCTGAATCATTCCTATCACTTTCAGATGTTTTGAAAGGCTTGTTGCGTCGTTCCCAATGATTATGCCAATTCTTGTTGCATATGACATAAGTCTTGATCAAATAATGCTCAATATTCAATATGGGCGACGAAAGTGATGACGTATCTGAGACGAGCTCTCAAAAACAAAGTAATATCGATGTTAATATCGAATATAAAAATGAAAAAGGCTTTTCATGCTGCTCAAGAAAGTGCGGTGTAGTCATTTGTGCATTCTGTGAAAAAATTATGCATAAATCCTGTGCTAAAAAGATGGAACACATAAAATTTATTGATGGGTTTCATATAAACTGCTGCAACTCCGAAGAAACTACCGGGATATTGCTTCGAAAATCAGAGGAAGAAACAGTGAGTACTCTGGGATTACTCGAGATTAAATTATTGGAGACTAAAAATCAATTTCTCACTCAACTGTTAGAATCGGCGAATGAAAAAAATGAAATTTTAAAATTGAATAATGCCTTACTCCTTCAACGAATACAGGATATCGAACGGAAAACAAATGTACCGCAGAAAAACGCGAATAAACATCATGAATCTGTTGATAACAATTCCCATCATAAGGTTGTTATACCAGTCATTAAAATTGACAAATTGACAGATTGTTCACCGGCATCTGTAACTGATGATCTCAGAAATATGATGCTAACTGAGAATATTCCTTCAAGCAGCTCCGCAACAGGAAATCCTCCAAGCAGAAACAGTAAAAGGAAGATATCCAATTTATCAAACCCAGTGTTATTGCATAAAAATGATCAGGGTATGAAATTGGATCAAACTAAGAATTTGCATACTGAAAAACCAATTGATCGAATTGAAGAACCAGAAAAATTATCCTGGACTCAGGTAGTCAAGAAAAAAACAGCGAAACAAAAACAAAGCACTATGGCTGACCTTCTGAAGGATGAAACAAACTCAAATTCAAACGTTCATCCGTTAGAAACGGCACAACGAGAAAAAATGCAAGAAATTATAAACCTTGATAAATATTCCGAATGGAAGAATGTTTCTTATAAGGCTAGGACACATCTTGTCAGTGAGAATAATCATAATAAGTCAAGCAATAGCACAAATCCTCAAAAGAAACGAAGAACTACGCAGATTGGTACAGCACCAACCGCTGAACCTAGTGGATCTGGTTTTCAAGGAATGGAGAAGAAAGTTTGGATTTTTATAAATCGCATAATGAAACATGTCACAATACAGGATATACATAAGTACATTGCAAGTAAACCTGGTTTTGAGGGCAACCAAATAGAAGTGAGGGAGATACCTGGGAATCCAGAGGGTTTAAAAAGATTTGTAGTGACAGCACCGTTAGTCCATAAAGAAGAGATGTATAAGTCAGAGTTCTGGCCAAATGGAGTCGGTATTAAGAGATTCAACTTCAATAAGTATAGAGTGTTCGATCTCGTGAGATTTTTCACTCGATTTACTGGTGGGTTGGTTTGTATAACTAACTTTCGTGGGGTAATGATTTAGGTTGACACTAATAATACACTGTTTAAGTAATATGATTGTATATTACATATAAATAGATAATTTAAGATTTAAAATGAATAATTATTAGTGATGCTGTTAAAATGTGTATAATGCTTGTTTCACGATTGGAACTGACTCAGAAGTGAGCTTTTTGGGTGGTGCATCAGGTTCGAGGGATGCTGATAATGCGCATGGCATAACTTAAGTCAATCGCAATCGATAGGAATCAATACATGCCGCCCCCCTTGAAAGGATCGGCTTTCAAAATGATATGATATAAATGTCTATTGTCTTTCTTAATCTAAGAGTTTATCGGAAGAACACAGACCTTGGTCACTGGTCGTTTTAAAACACCATTAGCGGTTTTCACATTAACTACCCGCACTATTCCGTCTTTGCCTGGAAATACCTTGATGATTCGGCCCATTTTCCAGCATAAAGGGGCTGTGTTGTCTTCCTTGAGTAGAACCAGAGTGCCTGTTTCCAGATTTGGGGTAGATTGTCTCCATTTCATCCTTTCTTGGAGATGGTTTAAGTATTCATGCGACCATCTTTGCCAAAAATGTTGCATTTGTTTTTGGATATTCTTGGAGTGGGACAAACGATTGCTTGCAACATGTCTGACATCATCCTGAGGTAGAGTGGTCAATGGCTCGCCAATAAGGAAGTGTCCAGGTGTTAGAGGTGAGAGATCGTTAGGATCATTGGACATTGGGGATAAAGGACGGGAGTTAAGGACTGCCTCAACCTGAGTCACTACTGTGTATAGACCCTCAAATGTCAAATGTGAATTACCTACGATTCTCTTAAGGTGAAATTTAGTTGACTTTACACATGCTTCCCACAAACCTCCGAAATTGGGAGCATGTGGCGGAGAAAAGTGCCAATTTATTTGATTTAAGTTGAGAAATTGATTAAACTGACTGTTTTTCTTGAGGTTTGATAAAATAGTCTTTAATTCACGTTCGGTACCTACAAAATTAGTACCGTTGTCGCTATAAATGTCGGTGCAGACACCTCTTCTTGACACAAATCTTGTTAAGCATTTGAGAAATGACTCCGTGGAGAGATCTTCAGATAGTTCGATATGTGCGGCCTTTGTGACAAAGCAAACAAAAATGCATAAATAGCATTTGATAATTTTTCTATTTTTCGTTTTGCCATCTTTGATATGAAAAGGACCTGCAAAATTAACGCCTGTTGATGCAAATGGGCGTTGTGGTCTGAGACGTGAATAGGGAATATCTCCCATTTGATATTTACTTTCTATTGGTTTTGTTCTGAAACAAATTACACATGTGCGTAGAACTCCTCGAACAGCACTACGTCCGTTGATTGGCCAAAATTTAGCTCTGACGGCTGAAAGAGTGGCTTGAGCGCCCGCGTGAAGATGCCTTAGATGTTCATGTTTTATTATTAATTTAGTGTAATTACTGTGGAGAGATAACAGAATTGGGTGCTTTTGACTGTAAGAGAGGTTGGAATGTTTGAGTCTACCTCCTACTCTGATCAAACCATTTTTATCCAAAAATGGATTCAATGATATGATTTTGCTATTTGGAGATAATTGTTTAGATTTTTGTAGTAATATAAGCTCTGAAGAAAATGCGTGTTTTTGAATGAATTTGCAAACGGTAATGAGGGAATTGTCGAGTTCGGATTTTGTTAATCGACCGGAAAAACGAGCTTCAGGAATTGAGATTTTTGAATTGTTTGCAAATCGCAGGCAGTAGGCTATAACTCTATGGAGTCTTGTAAGGGAAGAAAAACGATCTATGATGCTAATATCTTGAGTTTCTTCAGTTGTGATCAGGGTTATATCAACTTTCTTGAATTCAGGAATTTCCGATAAGGGTAATATGTTGGTTTCTGGCCAGAATGATTTTTCTTGGGATATCCAAGGAGGACCGTTCCACCATATTTTGCATTCCTTCAATTCCTTCGGATTAAGACCTCGTGATATTATATCTGCTGGATTTGATTCTGAGGGAACGTGATTCCACTGATTTTTATTCGAATACTGCTGTATTTCAGTTACCCGATTTGCAACGAAGGTTTTGAGTTGATGTGGTTCTGTATTTATCCATGCTAATGCAATACTGGAATCGCTCCAATAATAAGTGCAATCGATTTCATTTGTCATGGCTTGAAGAACCTTTTGCGATAGCTGAATACTCAATAGAGCCGCGCAAAGTTCGAGCTTGGGTAATGATATCGTTTTAAGAGGCGCGACACGGGATTTTGCACATACTAAATGCACATGAATTTTGTTGAATTTATCAATGGATCGAAGATAACAACAAGTTCCGTAAGCCCTTTCAGAAGCGTCTCCGAAACAATGCAATTCGATGGATCTAGGATTTGGACAGATAATATGCCTGGGAATGTTAACAGAGTTCAAATGGAGTATTTGACTGGAAAATTCTAACCATGAAGAATGTAGATTTACTGGAAGGCTTTCGTCCCAATGAAGCTCTAGTTCCCATAGTTTTTGAATGATTATTTTGGCCTTGATAGTACAAGGTCCAATTAAACCCAAGGGGTCGAAAATTTGAGCTATTGCAGAGAGTATTGTTCGTTTTGTGACATTCGATGTCTGATTATAAGACACGATAAACTTGAAAATATCATCTTCCGAGTTCCATGTCAAACCTAATGTTTTTGTTGTTTTGTCATCGGTGATAACAGTTTGGGATGATTGAGATTTTATTTCAGTGATGTTTTCTAAAATCTTACAGTTATTTGATACAAATTTTCTGAGATTGAAACCAGCTGAATTGAGAATATGTAAGAGTTCTGATAGAACTTGCTTGCCATCTTCAATGGAATTGAAACCTGTTAACAAATCATCCACATAAAAACTGGTGGTGATAACTTGGCTAGCTCTAGGGAATTTTGATTGATTGTCTTTAGCCACTTGGAACAAAGATCTAATAGAAAGAAATGATGCACTGGCAGTTCCATAAGTGACTGTGTTTAGCTGATAATGACGAAGTTCCTCAGATGGGTCAAAACGCCATAATATCCGTTGAAAATCACGGTGATCATCTCGTATTTTTACCATTCTATACATTTTCTCAATATCGGCTGTTACAACATATTGATAGGTTCGAAATCTTGTGACGATTGTAAACAAATCATCCTGAATGGTAGGACCAACTTTCAAAACATCGTTTAGTGAAATTCCACTCGAGGTTTTTGCTGAACCGTCAAAAACAACTCGGAGCTTTGTTGTAGTGCTGGACATTTTAATAACGCCATGATGAGGTAAATAATATATTGAATTTTTAGTTGAATCGTTCGAAGGGTTTATCTGTGTCATGTGTCCGAGTTCTTCATATTCGTTCATGAAGGAGACATATTGTTTTTTAAATTGAGAATTTTTAGAAAGTTTTTTCTCAACAGAATAAAACCTCTTGAGTGCGACATCGAACGAATCACCAAGTTGGTTCATGTTTTCTTTGAAAGGCAAACTAACAATAAATCTACCAGATCCATCACGAATTGTAGTTTCTATGAAATGTTTCTCGCATTCTACTTCTTCGGGTGAGTATTGAACTTGTGCTGGACATTCTTCTATTTTCCAAAACCGCTCTAGTAAATCGTGAATATTGTTATTGTTTTGTAGAGTTATGTTGCAAATTGAACTTGAAGAGTTTGCTTGGGACATCGGTAAGGGCCCAGAAAATATCCAACCAAGTTTTGTTTTTTGTAGAACCGTATGATTACTGAGTAGATTTATACGTCCGACACAAATTAAGTCCCAGAAAATAGAAGCTCCAATAAGCATGTCGATAGGACCGGTTTCATTGAATTTTTCATCTGCCAAAATGACATTCGGTGGAATTTTGAGATTATTGATATCGAAAGAAACAGCTGGTAAATCCTTTGTTATTTTGTTGGATATCAAAAAGGGTACATCTTTCAATATGTATGAATTTGTTTTTGATTTGAAAGTCGCCGAAGTTTTTTGGAGTACAGATGTTATATTTGAACCGAAACCTTCAACTGAATGGGTAACCTTTGAGGTAGGGAGTTCTAAGATTTTGAATAACTTCTCAGTGATGAAATTTGACTGAGAACAGTTATCGAGGATAGCTCGACATTTGTGCGTGTTGCCATATTTATCGAAAATGAGGACGTTTGCTGTAGAAAGCATAACATATGAGTCAGTATGCGATGAGCAGGCAGTGAGAGTTGAAAAATTAGAAATAGCATTTGAATTATCATTCTCATTTTTTTGTGAAGTTACGGAGGTAGTTGCATTTGAATATTGTTTCTTGTCTAAATGTAATAAGGTGTTATGTCGAAGAGAACATTTTTTGCAAGAATGTGGATTTTTACAATCTCTCGACGTATGTCCTTTTCGTAGGCAGTTATTGCATGCATTAATTTTTCTTACCTCAATTATACGTTGTGGTACACTGAGCTTCAAAAAATTTACACATGTGAAAAGAAAATGATCTTTTTTGCAAAAAATGCACACTGGGTCTGTGGTGGCAACATTTGCAACACTTGAATTATGAATGTTCCTTTTCATGAAATGTTGAGTTGCAGAATTATAAACCTTTTTATTGGAATGTAATCCTTCTAGGAGTTGACACCTTTGATTCAAAAATGAAGTGAATTCTTTTAATGTAGGTAGCTCTGATTGGATATTCAATGCGTGCTCCTCCCACTCACGTTTAGTGGTTACATCTAATTTCGATGAGACTAAATGAATAATGATAGTGTCCCATTTGTCTACAGGTAGTCCTAATGATTCGAGACTTCTGAGATGCTGATTGACAGTATCAATTATATTTCTGAGTAGAATGTGCGACTCTTTTTGCACATTCTGTAGATCAGTTATGGCATTTAAATATGTTTGAATTATAACCCTTTTATTTTCATAACGTTCGCAAAGGAGATCCCACGCTTTATCGTAATTTGCTTCAGATACTTCCAAAGCTGTTAAAACATTTGCAGCTTCGCCTTTAATACATGATTTCAGGTACCAAAATTTTTGAATATTATTGATAGATTGGCAGTTATGTATCATCGCTTTATATGTATGAGAAAATTGAAGCCACTTTTCGTAAGCTCCATGAAACTCCGGTAAATTTAATTTTGGCAATTTTGAATTTGAATTTTCTATTGTTGAATTATTGAGAATATTTTGTCTGTCAGAAGGGAAGTTTTTATCGACAGGTGATGTGAATTGTTTTATTAATCGTTTTGCTTGGCCAACAGTTTTAAAATAAAAGTTTTCAAGATCTTCTCTCTCGGAGAGGTGATCTTCAACTGTGGTGTTTGTATCGATTAATTCCAATTCAGATTGAATATTGTCTAATTCATTCCATAACGGTTCCAATTTTTCCAAACGTGTTTTTAATTCTTCTAAAATGCTATCGTCTGTTATGGTTTGTAAGAATTTTGAAAATCGTGTTATATGTGCTTTTATACTGCCGCGTTTGTAATGGAAAGTTTTGATTTGTTCTTCGGTCATTTTGACTAATGAGAATCTATACAATAAAAATTAAAAATGAAGCAAGAATAAAGGAAAGGCTTACTTGATAACTGAGATTTTGAGCTGCGTCGATCGGCTTGTCCACACTGTTGCTACGCCACTGACTACCGCATCTGCTGACGTGTTGAATGCCGTACCTGTTGAATGTCGTACCTGTTGGCTACAGTACCTGCTAATGCTGAATAGTTTTGCTGCTGATTTGAAACTCCAACGAAAGTTAACACTGGAAATTGTTGATGATGCTTGATTTGCTTGATTCGAAGGACCTGAGATGTGTCGATTGACTTTGGCTTGGTTACGCTTGGTTCACATCGGGCTCGAAGCGGCCATGTTCGATCTCGTGAGATTTTTCACTCGATTTACTGGTGGGTTGGTTTGTATAACTAACTTTCGTGGGGTAATGATTTAGGTTGACACTAATAATACACTGTTTAAGTAATATGATTGTATATTACATGTAAATAGATAATTTAAGATTTAAAATGAATAATTATTAGTGATGCTGTTAAAATGTGTATAATGCTTGTTTTACGATTGGAACTGACTCAGAAGTGAGCTTTTTGGGTGGTGCATCAGGTTCGAGGGATGCTGATAATGCGCATGGCATAACTTAAGTCAATCGCAATCGATAGGAATCAATACATAGAGAACAAAATTTTTCCGTGATGAGAGGAGAAGCAACAGTAAAATAACGTTCAAAACATGTCAAAGTTTCTCAGGATTTTCAGTCCTCCATCAAAATGTCAAATCTGTTGGTGGGGCGAAGCAAGGGAAATTTGAAAATTTGTTACAACAAGAGAAACCTGATTGTTTTGCATTGACAGAACACTGGAAAGATCCTGATGAACTCGAGCAGCATACCTTTGCTGATTACAAGCTTGTTAGTGCCTTCTGCAGAAGTAAGGGAAAGCATGGTGGCTGTGCTGTGTACTGTCTGAATCATATGGAAATCAAAGAGAGGCTAGATCTCAAAAACCTGTGTTCACTATAATCGAATGTTCAGCATGTAATGTTTCTGTTTATGGTAGTAAAAAAATTGTTGTAGTGTGCATTTATAGGCCTTCTTCATCTCATGATTTTGAAACGTTTTTTGAAAAATTACCTTTAATTCTAGAAATACTAAATAGTGAGAATGCAACATATGTTATCACAGGCGATTTCAACATAAATTTGTTGGACAGGGAATTGGAGGTTGCACATGACCTTGTTTCTCTCCTGGAGACCTTCGATGTGGAGATTACTGTTTGGGAGCCAACAAGGATTAGTAGTGGTAGATGCCTGGATAACGTATTCACAAATATTGATCAAGGTAAGACCACTGTCATTGAAGCGCACTTATCTGATCATTCTGCACAGCTTTTTAGGAGCAACATTGAAGTTATCAAAAAACAGTCACATAAGACAGTGAGCTATAGAAACTATAATGCAGAGGCTTTAAATGCTTTTCTGGAATCTTTGAAGGGCAAGACTTGCGGCCCCATTGGAAATGCTGCAGCCCAGGGTGTAAATGAAACATGGAATGAGTTTTCCGATTTCTTCATAACTACTTTCAATGACCATTTTCCATTGCTAACAAAAAAAGTTCCAATCAATTCTAAACGATACAAAGAATCCCCAGAGTTATTCAAACTAAAGCAACATCTGGACAGCCTTTTTGTGATATCTTGCATCAACACAGACTTCGTTGAAATGTATAAAAGAGCAAAGCGAGACTACGACATAGCCATTTGCAGGGATAAGCGGAACTATTATGGTAACTTGAAAGAAAATTCTGCAAATAGACCTAAGACCACCTGGCAAATCATAAATGACTTGAAACCAAGTAAAAAAAGGCCCAAAACAAGTATCTTACCCGATGGTAATCTGCAGGAAATTGCTGAAAAAGTCAATATCCTTTTCCAAAGCAATGAAGCTGGGTACATCGATTTAGTTCAAGAGAATTCTTTTTCTGGAATTAAGAAGATTGACAATTCTTTCTATGTATTTCCTGTAACTGAAGGAGAGGTACTCTCATGCATAAAAAGCCTAAAAAATAAGAATTCAACTGGCTATGATGGAATTCCTATGTGAATTATAAAGGACTCTGCTCACATAATAGCTGAACCTCTTAGCCGAATTATCAACAAATCTTTCATAGAGGGGGTTTTCCCTGATAGATTGAAGATGGCAATTATCAAACCACTATCAAAAAAGGGGGACGCTGAGCACCTTGGTAACTACCGCCCGATCAGTATTCTGAATTCTTTCTCCAAGATCTTTGAAAAAATATTGGCGCAACGTTTGATCAAGTTTTTCGGAAAGTTCCATGCGTTCGACAAGTCACAACATGGTTTCCTTTCTGGTAGAAGCACTGAAACTGCAATTTTTCAATTTATTACCTCCATCATAAATTCAATAGAAGCTGGTGAAGTACCTCTTTGTTTGTTTCTCGACTTATCTAAAGCCTTTGATAATGTTGATCATTCCATACTTATACACAAACTCGAAAGATATGGCATCAGAGACAAACAACTTCATCTCATCCTAAACTATTTGCAGAATAGAACGCAACAGGTTGCTATATGTATGGATGGTAGGGAATACAACTCCACTGTGAAGAAGATAGCGAGAGGCGTACCTCAGGGAAGTATTCTTGGACCGCTTCTTTTCGTCCTTTACATAAATGACTTGCCAGAGGTCCTCAGGGAGCACTCTTGGGAATCAGTATTGTATGCTGACGACACAAACATAATGATTAGAAACATAAAATCATTAACCTCATTTATGGAGCACAGAACGCTTTAACTCAGACGAAGAAGTGGTGTGAACAGAATAGTTTGCAGCTGAACATGACTAAGACGGAGTGTGTAGCCTTCCGTACAGATAGAAATAATTTACTTTTCCCAAACAGCTTTGAGTGCAGAGGGCAGACTGTAATGTTGGAGAATACCACAAGATTTCTGGGTATACATCTTGATGAGAACCTCAAATGGAAAGAACACAGTCGCATTTTAATTAAGAAGTTGAACTCCTCTATTTACAGCTTGAGGGTTCTGAAATTTCAAATTGATGCCAACATCCTGAGGAATTATTCTCAGGATGTTGGCATCAATTTGAAATTTCCATACGTGAGGAGCGATTCGATTTGGGAGCAGTATATTAATACTGCTCCCAAATCGAATCGCTTCTCACGTATGGAATAATTTTCTGGGGAGGCTCATCACTGATCGATAGAATATTCATTGCTCAAAAGCAAGCACTACGGGTACTGCTGGGGCTTGGTTTTCGAGAATCCTGCAGAGGGCACTTTAAGGAGGCAGGGCTAATGACATTGCCTGGAATGTATATGTACAAGTCCATATGTTTCATTCTGGATCATCCCAAATTCTTTGAGGAGTTTAAAAATCGAAATAACACCCGACGACTCTACCCTTATCATTATCCGCTTCACTCCCTTACATTATCACAAAAGGGTGTGCATTTCATGTGTATCAAGCTATTGAACTCACTTCCTTCAGATATGCTGAAATCTAGAAAACTTGAACGTTTCAAGAGAATATTGAAAAGATTCATTATAAACAGCGAACCCTATAATTTGGCTGAATTTTATACATGGTGTAGAAATTATCAACCGGAGCTGTGAGACTCATGCTTTCTTCTTGACTTGTTGTACTTTGCTGTAGTATATATCAACTTGTTATATTTGTAGCATTTTTACAATTAATAAATTTCTATTCTATTCTATTCTATGCTTACAATTCTCTCTTCCATCGCCATGATGGTAAAAATCACGGTTCTTGAAGCGTTAAACCACTCTCTGTACGTTCTTTCACTAATAGCGGCCTCAACATAGGTATTTGGGAGCATTCGATGAGTCCAGTCGCAGATTTCTTCATATGTAAGCAGAAAATTAAAACCTCCCGCAAATGACGAGAATTTGGATCGTAAGCTGACATGTTTAATCAAGAATAACTTTATGACGCAGACACAAATCGACTAATATTTTGATGCATGATGGCGTTATATCTGCAAATACTTGAGCTTATTGTACGACTCATTTATTATTATTATTATTGTCTACGATCTATTTATTTCGACTACCACTTACCGCACCAGCCATCTAATGCAAAACGGCGGAAGCAAAGTAGTACACCAATAAGACGTATATGTGAAATCAATGAGAAATATCGAAAAAAGAAGATTGGATACTTGATCAAAAAAATAGGAATGTTGTCCTGTTCAATCAACTGACTGGATTCGATATCTGATCCAATTCCCAATGGCAAAGAGAAATTCAGAAGAGCGCGAAAGGAAATTAACCACACCCAATATCGAATCGAAAACGACGTGTCTAGCACCTTATCTAATTAGCGCTTGGGCGCGGCATCACGACGTCCTGCTCAGCGGGCGGTGTCGGATGACGGACGCGCCCATGACGAACTCCACGATAATATCTATATTTTTTTGATCGCTCGTTTCCCAAACGGAGCGATATATAGTGTCGTCATGATTTCTAGTCGGATATAGTTTGAAACAAGGAGGTTCAACTCACTGATGACGATTAGGTTGGTAGATTCAGAGATGAGATCCAACCAGCTGGCCGTAAACACGATAACTCTGGATCGGGGTAACTCAGAAACTCGACATTTTTGGAGTATATTCCGATTGGCAGAAAAATATCATCCTTTCTCAGTTTTTACTAATATCATAAAAATTTACCTTTTGGCAGAGGACTCTGTGAACAGTTATAAACTTAGTAAAAAGGATGAGTTTTTGTTGATTTACAGGTGATTCTTTTGTGAAAATGTGTTGAAACTTTTGAAAATTGTTGAATTACGATATGTATATTGTGCTGATAAAGAGAAGGAAGAGAAGAGAAGGAGATTGATTTAATGGAGAAAAACATACATACGTGAAAACCCCAGTTTTTTTGAATTTATGGGGCCATATCTCTGAAACAAGTGGAGACCGCCAAACATTTCATTTGAATTTTTGTTCAGGAGACCAAAATACCTCAGTTCTTGCAAACGAAATTTTTCCACATCGTGGAGTGCGATAACTAGGTATATATTTTCCAAATTTTCTTTAGGAAAAATGGAATTAAAAATGGTTTAAGTAGCAACACTGTATATTATTTTTTTGATATTTTTCATGTCAGTGATCAGTTAGTTATGAAATTTTATCATGAAAAGCTACACGCCTCAAAGACGTTAAGATATTGTTGAATTCATTAATCAAAATAAATGACCATTTTTGAATACTGATCTCTTCTAGAAGAATTCATGAAAGATATTACTTATCTCGTTAATACATAGGTGTAAAACTTTGCTTCCGCCGTTTTTTCCGAAATTCGAAGCTTTCTTGTGAAAAATTGGTTACACATTTATGATTCAAAGTATTATCCTTAGCAGGCCACTACTTCCTCCCATCTTTCTGACAGCGTACAAATCCCGCGATGAAAAAACTGGTCATTTGTTGTTTCACTTCTTCATAAGACCGGAAGTGCTGGTCATCCAGGCCGTGTGCCATTGATCGAAACAAGTGATAATTCGAGGGAACAACGTCTGGAGAATTCAGCGGGTGGGGTAGGACTTCCAATTTCAACGTTTCTAAGTATGTCTTGACCACTTCCGACATGGGGTTGAGCATTGTCATGCGGTAAAATCACTTAATCATGACTCTCGCTGTATTGCGGCCGTTTGGCTTCCAATGCTCGGCTCTAACGCATTAATTATGTTCGAAAACGATCACCTCTGACTGTTTCAGTCGATTTTAACAACTCATAATACACTACGTCGAGCTGGTCCCACCAAATACTGAGCATGACCTTGGAACCGTGAATATTCGATGTCGACGTGAAGCATAGCCGGCACATCCCCGTGATTCTCTTTGCTTGGTATTATTTTAATGAACCCATTTTTCGTCTCTAGTCACAATACGATGCAGAAATCCCTTTCGTCCTTGCCTTGCAAGCAGCTGTTCACAACCAAAAAACGTCGTTCAACATATTTCCGCTTCAACTCGTACGGCACCCAATCCATGTTTTTGAATTATTCCCATTACTTTTAAGCCATTTTGAATAGTTTGCTTTCGACACGAGTCCTTCTCAAGTAATGCTTTCAATTCAACATCTTCGAAAATCTTCTCTCTTTCACCGCCCTGCTGGTCTTTGACGTCAAAATCACCGTTCTCGGTACGTTCCTTCACTAAAAGCAACCTTACCATAGGAATGTGAGAGCATTCTAGAGCCTCAGCTCAGAGATTTCTTCATATTAAAGCAGAAAATTAAAAACTCCCGGAAATAACGAGAATTTGGCTCGTAAGCTGACATGTTTAATCGAGAATAACTTTATGACGCAGACAGAAATCGACTAATATTTCTATGGCGTTATGTTTACAAATACCTAAGCTTATTGTATGACATCTACGATTTGTTTATTTCGACTACCACTTAATGCTACATGGTATCTTAACGGCGGGATCAAAGTTGTATACCAAATATATTCACTATTCCACGTATTGTAGACAAATTTGAAAGTGGTGCCAAGAACGACTAAGTACTGCGTACTTTTGAAGAGAGATGTTCCTATTACTTCGGCACCTTTTGCGAGTAGTATAATTGCATATTTTTTCATGACCGAGCTATCCCAGTATCTGTTGGCAACTTCGTGGTCGAATTATTTTTATAGGACGTGTTTAACCATGATAATTAAATTCAAGTTCATCTTCTGCTCCTTTTTCTTCCACGTATTGTAGGCCTTGAGCCTGTATTTTCCAACTCTCAGTTCTCCTGAGATATTGAAGACGAATCTTTCCATTTCTTTGGAGGTCTTCCTAACGGCTGCCGTGTCCGTGGTATACCATCTCTAGCATTTTTTACCAGACATCCTCTAGTCATATCCTATCGACATGATAATTCCAGGCTCTCCTACATTCACGTCCGCACCTGATAATTTAACTTCTGAACTACTTAATATATTCTTTTGAAAAAAGGCAATACAAAAAGTTGTTGAATTCAAAAAATGAGGCATGTGTTGATAAAGTTCAGAACTACCTGTTGGCATTAAAATTCGAATTTTTTGGTTGGAGCTGTGCTACTAGAGCGAGCCAAAAATCTTGGGAGACTACATCAAAGTTTCACTTTCTCAACCTGACTACCTGAATTTGATTAGATACCGAAACCCAAAATGTTGCAGCAATTCCCAGTTCACTTTTTTTTTTTGGAAGTCAGTAATGAACTACCGTATCGAAGGCATTCGTGAAATCTGAATAAAAAGAGTCCACTTGAGCTCTATCTCCCATAACAAACCCCCGACTCACCCTACTATAATGAATAATCAGTCGCCAAATCGTATCAGCGGCTTATATCGCCGTTGAGGCTTCATTTTATTTGGCGTAAAATCGTTTTATTTACAATTCGTTAGACGATTCTTCATTTTCCGCATAGAGACCCGTTCTGCTGGACGTGAAAATTGCGTAATTAAGTGATCAGGGACTTGATCTGCCTTGTCTGATCCATTATAATTACCGATCTTATTCCCCTACGTAACCTCAAGAGAGGATTTGAAGCTCGGAAGTGTTGAAATATAAAAATCCCTGGATGAATCCTGGTTGCAGTATTGACAGAGGTTTTTCATTGAATAAACTGTGGAAAATTGGGTTTGTTCTTGTGATTTTGTACGGAAAATGTTAGCTGGTTGGCTGCTCCTACAAGAGTATCAGTTGGTCAGTTACATTTCAGTTTTATTCCAGGAATTATTCATATTATCTAATTTGTATTAAGCAAATCAATGACGTTGAAACTCAAGTTCTGGCTTTTTCATTCATCTGACATTATCTATTCGCAATGCACATGGTATATTCTTGAAGAAAACTACACATTTTTTACAGAACAGTATTTGTTCAGGTTTTAGTCCTGCCCTCCGTAGCTCTAACTATGTTATAATATTCATATTCATCTAGACTTACTCAGCAATATTTGTTTTTTTCTAATAGTTCTATTTTTATCTTATCTGTTTGCGTCTGAATAGACCAGATTAACTTACAATTAGTTAATTGCTTTCTCTTCTAAAATGTCCAAGTAAAGCTGAAAACTCAACTGAATTGCTGAACTGAAATCCTCAAAACCCACTTATTCAATGAAATACGTCCCTAATCTAATTATACAGGGTTGTTTGAAATCGCAGGCTTCAACAAGACATAGTGAAATGAAGAAAATACGTTTTTTAAAATAGAATGACCTGCATATCATATTATAAGATTTATCGAAAGGAAATGAAATTTACTTTCAGAAAATATAACATAATTCTATACCTAAATAAAATATTATGGGATGTTCCAATCACACGGAAGGTGCGAGAATCCCGACATAATACTCACCGATAAATTAAATCTAAGTCTCAATACAAACTAGTAATGGCTGAAATCTAAAACAAGGTACGTATCTTCACTGAAATCTCGATAATTATTGAAAATCTTTCAGAAATTTCTCTCTGTTTCTTTCTCTAGATACGCGCATCCACATCCCGACCAACTGCAAACGATGAATTGACAAATTACCTCGTCTTTGAAAATTCCAGTAGTGTAACATGAATTGAATCGTGCAAAATCGTTGCAAGGTTGTTATTTGAAATCATCGCGTATAGTAGAAGAGAATTCTAGGATATACTACAGACTACATATATATGGACAAAACGATAGCACTCTGGTTCTTACATTACCCCAACCCTTGTGGTGTACGAACTCAGAGACCACAAGTGATAGAATGATCAAATGTACCACCGAAGAATGTTGGGAGCAACTGAAGAAGGGCACAATTCAAAATAATTAAAGAAATGTTACAAACCGAAAGAATTTTTCTGAGAATAATTTTTGGTGATAACTGATCCTCACTGAAACAGAAACTTGAACAAAACTAGAGAAGAACACAAAATTAAAAACAATTTCATCAAATTGAAAAGATTATCGAAATAAAAATAGCGACATAAATGCAACATTCCCCAAAATTCTAAGACTATAGGTTTATGGAAAGTGAACAACAGGGAAGGAACAAACGAAAAATGATATCCCCTGAAGAAAGGATTAAAATATTCGGCGTATTCCCAACGGATACCGAAGGTGTTAGCTAATTAGGATCTCAAATACCAATTCGGTTTAACTACTTTAAATACCCTCTCGCAACTTCTTCAAGTTCTCCTCCGGTGCCAATTAAATTTGTCTGCAGCAGTTTTTATCATAATCGAATTTAGGATCATCCGGAGTCTTAATCGTGGCGAAGAAGGTTTAATTGTTAAATGAATATGGATTAAGAATTTCCTCGGGTGCCAAGGGAACGGGACTCATTTCCTCTCCTGGGGGATTATTGGAAATAGATAAGGGATCGCACTTCGTAAAGAAGGTGTTTGCGTTGAAATTATGAGGTAGGTTTTTATCATTTGTTCAATATTTCGTTATTTCCAATATCATATTCTACTAGATTTATATAAACTACTTAAAATCATGTTTTAATTAGGAGCATCATGTAAGCAATACTCAAATATAACAATTTACTCAATAAGTATATATATAAGAATCGGGTCAAAACGTTCTCCGACGTCTTCCGATTTCTAATCGCCATTCGGCCCGGTCTCTCCATAGTTCTTCGCCTAGGTCGGTGTCTCTCATCTCTTTGTCGACGCCTTCCCTCCAACTTTTTCTAGGTCTTCCTCTTCTTCTACGTCCTTGTGGGGTCCATTTAAAGATTTTCTTCGGAATTCTATTGTCCGGCATCCTCTGTACATGGCCGAACCATATGAGCTGTTTAGTTCGGATGTCATTCACGATGTTACTTTCGACACCCATTATCTCTCTTATTCTTTCATTACGAATTCTTTCTATTCTTGATCTGCCCGCCGATCTTCTCCAGAAGTCCATCTCGGTAGCCATGAGCATTTTTTCAGTTTTAGCCTTTATTGGCCATACTTCCGAGCTGTATGTTACAATGCTCTTAACAATTGTGTTGTAAATCCTTTTTTTATTTTCTTTGGATATATTTTTATCCCATAAAACACCATTGAGCATCGATATCGCCCTCCTGCCGAGGGTATTCCTTTCTCGTATCGATTCATCGAGAACTCCATCCTCCGATATTCTTAATCCCAGGTATTTGTAGGCCTTGCACTGTTTTATTGATTGAGAGCTAGACAAAGTCAGGTCCGGATCAGAGCTCTGCCGACCACCACCAATGCACAAGTATTGTGTCTTTTGGATGTTCACCTCCAGGCCCCATTTGGCATACTCCTCTACTAATTTGCGCGTCATGTAGTTCAGGTCATCTACATCCTGGGCTATCACAATTTGATCGTCCGCAAACGAAAGCGTGTAGAGTGTTGTTTCCTCATCCAATGGAGTACCCATATTGTGGCATTTGCTTTTCCAAACCTTAAGTGCTCGTTCCAGGTATATTTTGAATAATGAAGGTGACAAACAGCATCCTTGCTTCAATCCTTTTGACACGCTGAATCTCGAAGTAAGCTTATTTCCTAATTTAACTTTCGCTCCATAATTCTCGTACAGCGATTTGACAGCTTTGAGTACTTCCACATTGATGTTGCTTTCTTGCAAGATCTCCCAAAGTTTCGCCAACGGTACACTATCGTATGCTTTTTTAAGGTCGACAAAGAGCAAATGTACTTCTTGATTGAAGGACAGTTTCTTCTCAATGAACTGAGTGACTGTAAAAAGATGATCAATCGTTGATCTGCCCGCTCTAAAACCGGCCTGTTCTTCTGCCTCCATTTGACCGTATTCTTCCTCTATCCGCTTTTTGAGGATTCTTCCGTAGGTCCTGCTCAAGGTATTCGAGACGGATATACCACGGTAATTGTCACATCTACTCTTGTCGCCTTTTTTATGAATAGTTGTGATGTAAGATGTGTTCCATTCACTGGGCACCGCTGACTCGTTTATACACCTTTGAAAGAGATTTCTCAGCCTCTCATACAGTTTGTCCGATCCATACTTTATCAATTCAGCAGGGATGTTACCAGGTCCGGGAGATCTACCATTTTTCAACTGTTGACATACATCTTCAACTTCTCTTGTATTTATCGTAACTGGTGTTCCTTGAGTTGTTATACTCAATAAGTTCCGAGCCGAAAAAGTAAAATCACCTTTTTCTTAAAAATTCAAATTTATTTGTCGATATAGTCACCTTCAAGAAGGATACTAGTATCCGTTGTCTAGTGAGGGGATCTCAGAATTCCTTTGGACTAGAAAAAAAATGAATGACACATTTTCTGGCTCGACCTTTGAGAGAATTGATTTGGTGAAAAACGCACTCATAAATTCAATTGTTTTCAAGCTAAAAGAGAAAACTTCTTTATTACTTGTGCTATAAACATAAAACAAAACATGCTACTGGCACTTTTTTGTGTATTACACCAATAAATTATTGGTGTAATTATTTGTTTTTTATTCTAAATACTTTTGAAGGAATAATACAAACTAGTGTTTTTTTTAATGTTAACCATAAAAATTTCTATAACAAATAAAATCACTTGTTGCCTTCTTCAAAAATATATTATTGACTTGTTCTATACATATAATGTCTCACAGGATCAATAAATATAATTATTTATTATTTTATATCACAAGTTTAATTTTCACACTGCAAATGAACCACGTGCCTATCTATGATAATCTGTGAATTTCAGATAATTATGATATTCGGTGGCCACCAAGGTCTCCGAATTTATGTTTTTCCTTCGGTCACATCAGCAATTTGAAAATGTTGAAAAAATGTAACGGTGTTATATCTGGAGATCACAGATTATCATAGACAGGCACATGGTTTTTTCTTATCATTAGTTATTCTTAGGAGTCCTACATGTATTGATTACCCCGGATGTCTCGTCATAATTTTTATAATGATGACTCAAAACCATTCGACTTCTGCTTAAATGAATGAAGCTACAGGTTTTATTCAAGAAGCTATGAGACCCTCAGATGTAACCGAAGCTCTCAACACCAGTCAGTTTGTTATCTTAGCTTTAGTAGCCAGTTATAAGGAAACATGAGAAATGAGAAAGCATCATCCTGGTCGTCCACGTATCTCAGCAGCAGCAAAAGACACATTTGTCCAACAAACAGCACGATGTGACGTGTGAAGAGCTAAGAAGGCTATTATATCAAGTTCATGATTTGAGTGTTTCACGTTAGAACCATTGGTAATCTATTACAGGAAGTCCATCCAAACTCTATCAAGCCTTGGAGAGCTCAATCTTTAATAAGAGTAATTCGAAAAACTAGGTTATAGTGGGTTCAACAAGTCTCAGATTGGATTATGGGAAATTGGACGAATATCTTATTTTATAATGAGACAAGATTTGAACTAATTCCAGAGTCAAAAAGACTTCGTGTTTGGAGAATGTTAGGAAATTTTGAAAAGTTGTATCATGTAGGAGAAGTTTATGAGTAGATATTTCAGTAAAACTGTATGGTTTGAGCCGGAAACATGTCCTGGAAGAACAGGTATCATTTTGCTGGAAGGATTTCTGAATGTAGGAGCTTATGAGCAACATATTCTTCAATTTGTTGTTATCCCATATGCTGAGGAAATTGGGGAAGATTTTCTCTTTATGACAATGCCCGCCTTCACAATGCACTCCGAACAATTAATTTTTCAGACGACCAAGGACACAGACTTTGCCATGGCCAACTAGTCACCTGATATAACTCCGATTGAACATACATGGATATAAAGAATTACCCATGGTCAAAACCAATTTCATAGTAGAGCTGAACTTTTGAGGTCTTATGGCAGAATCTACTACAGCAACAATTCTTGAACTTAATTTCAAGTATTCCTAGGCTGTCATGAACTTTGGAGGGGTGACATACTCTTCATTAACCAACTGAAAGTTTCAATCTGCTGTTGGGATTTTTCGTTCACATTTATTTTTAAAATTTATGGTTCGAAATTTTAGTAACAAATCAAAAATCCAAACATTTTTCATTTCGATAAATTATACGACGATATTTTTAAAATTTTGTATCAGCACCTCAGAATGAAGATAGTTAAATTCCTAGATTTTTGCCATGTGAATATCTTCTGGTATGAGGAGGGACATATATATCAAAAAACAAAATCCTGCAGTCCAAAATGTATGAAAGATTGGGATCCAATGAAAGAGTGACTTTCAAGCAAAGGTTCGTTCCTACACCTTCACCAGATGCTCTATACACGAGCCAACAATAGTAAATCCGTTCAATGATACACAAAAGCAAACCTATGAATAAAACATCAGATCTATTGAAATGACAACTAGAGTAAAGATACATCTCTATCCTTTCACAAACACTCAACTACCATTAGAATCCGTTACTGGCGTATGGATTCTCCTGAAAGAATTCCTTTCTACCTAGCTGAATATTGAATTTTCGTCACTCAGGCTGGTCCATATATGCATGTTCCACTTCCGCCTCAGATACAGGCATGTAAATTCTGGAGTCACACTACTGAAAACTGGAGTTCCAACACCTCTGACGACGTGGTCCTCTAGGGTTTTTATAAATTGATTCAATTCTAAGCTCAAGGGAAATGCGGCTTGTTTCTGACAATATAGCGAGAGCATTGACTCAGTCGCACTGTGGACAGGACCGGATTGAAGGTAATTGATGAGGGAATTCGAGGGGAATTGTCCAATTATCGGTAAATATGAGACTTTTAGGTCATATCATGAATTTTGAAATAACGTGACGCCGACTTTTATATTTCACTTGCATTTCTGATTGAAATGAGAACTAAGCGATGCTTTTTCCAGATTTCGATTAGGACAGTTTTTTAAGCAAATATTTGATGGTATACCTCCATCATTTCTATTGATAAATTCTGAGGACCTTTTTCAAGAAGTTAAAATCAGAAATTTTATATTTTTGCATGCTGGTTCCAGGGAAACAATAGAATAATATGCTTTCGTCCAAATGTTTGTAAGTTTCGAATTTTGAGCCGTTGTGATCACAACGATTGGCTTGAACTCACTGATGAATTCAAGGTCATCAATAATCAAGAAAGTATTCAGATCTGTATGTAAAATACCACATTCAGTAGGTATATCAAACATCTGAATTTGTAAATCGTCTTCATTTATTTATAGCTATAGTTTGAGATTCTAACGGTACAAAATTCGAAAATTACTGACATCGTGTCGAAATCATCCACACAGCAAAGGGATCATCAAATTCTTATGCTATCAAGAAGAAGGATGAGTTGGAGAGAGTAGCCAAATCCAACCGTTAATAGTTATTTATGTAACAAGTGCAAAAAGTGAATGTTTATTGCACGAGTTGCATACAACATTTTTTCTACGTTCATGCAAAAAGCAAAAAATTATTTATTCAGGTGCGGCACTAGGTGTAGGAAAATGAGAAGCGCAACTTGAATACTTTATTATTAATATCGATTTGCATTGAAACAGAAACTAATACGTTACAAACAATTTAACTCAAACTTTATTTTTACCCTCAATGTTGAAAGTGAATGAACAATTGGTGACAGCACGTTGAACTAGAATGACAGATGAGTGCAATAAAAACTTTATTGCACTAGTGCAATAAAGAACTTCTTTTTTCACTAAATATAGTTCAATAAAGTTTTGCTTTTTACATGAATGTAGAAAAAAATTTTTTTTAATGTATGATAAATAACCCTGCTTTAGTTGTTAGTGCCCTAAAAAGTAGTTTCATCTTGAAAGTTTGGGAATGGATGGCCGTTACTCAATTTTCATCTTTTTCGCCTTTTTCTAAAACATGTAAGCCGATAGAGATTGGAATATTTCTAAGCATACTCACCTGAAGAATTCAATAAGCAGTGGCAAAAAAATTGTTGTGATGAATAGATTTTGTGGAAATGGAATTATTATACTTGCAATCAATAGATATATCACCCATTAATCGAAAAAGCGAGATATTCATTACTTAAGACTCGAACGAAAATTTTAAAAACATTTTCGATGCTTCATACATTGACAAAAAATTAAGCAGAATGTGAGGAATTCTTTTTAAGTATCCTTTCAATAAGCAATTCAAATCTGCGGGCTTCATCACCAATTTTTTCTCACTAAAAGAAAAAATACGATACTACTATTTATGCCCACCTCGGTAACCAGAACTTCAGGTCGGTGATCCTCGGCACAGTTCCTAGCAGATTCAGACGGAAGGATGAATAATATAAATGTTTTCCATTCATTTCGTGTCATTTCTGTTTCAGAGGGGTTTTTCAATAAGCGGTTCAATTTTTTCTAACTCGATATCTGGGAACCTTTCACTTCTGAAGATGTCATATTTTGACATTTGACAAGTAAATACTAGATCATTACTGATAACTACTAAAAATGAAACGACGCACACTTCAACATTGTATTGAAATTCTTAAAATATAGTACGAAAATTTGTTCCCAAAACTTAAATAATTTTAGGTTGTCGTTAAGCAACCTTTTCAGCCAGCAATAGTGAAACTGGTGGAAAAATTTGAGCTTAGGGACAAGTTAGTGATGTGAATAACTGAGAATATTGCTGATGTAGCTCGTGAGTTGACGAAAACCCAGGTTTATCGATTGCTCATCGATCTTTGGAATTAGTTCAATCATAACTGATGGAATTAGTTTAATCATAATTGATTGACCGAAATATTACCGGAATCGAAAAATTCTGATGTCGAAAATTTGTTTGATTTAACCAAAAGTAGGCACTATGAGCCACAATCACAAGTTTTTAGCCGTGTTATTTCTCAAAGAGGTGATAACAATTGGCCAAAGAGATCTTTGAGATTTGAGATTATCGATTAATACAATCGGATGATGCGAATGAACCATTATTTTAAATTCGAATGCGCCCACGCCCAACACTAGTTAATTCGATTTGAAAAATCAATTGTGAAATTAGTTGAAATTAAAAAAGAAATTATTCAATATCTACATTTTTCTAGGAATCCAGGTTTTTCGAAAGAAGTATATAATGCCGCCCTTCATTATTTGCAGCCCCTCTAAAGTGGATTATCTAGTGAAACAATCGGATTATGCGGATGAACCATTTTTATAATTCGAATGCGCCCACGCCCAAAACTAGTTGATTCGATATAAAAAATGAAAAATATTGTAATATAATGAAATGTGGTATAAAATAAAAAACTTCCTATATTCCTTAAGTGGGATGAAATGAAAATGGTGAAATGGAATAGTTTCTCGTATTTTTTTCATTCCATTCTGAGGAACCAACATTCTGATCGGAGAATTGGAAAGAAAAATAATCCAGAAGCTGCCCAAGTGGCAATAAAATTCGGCAACGTTTAGCAAGGCGAACGTCGACAAGCCTGATGAGTGCATGTGTGATGTGATTTTTGTTGAACAAGCTTGAGATTTTGGCGCCCTAGGCGACCGCCGACCCTGCCTCCCCCTAGCGACGGCCCTGTTCTCAAGGCTAGATAATACAATTTGAAATTATTATGTAAAACGATCATCTTTCTACTACATGATCAATAGAACTATAATATTAAAGTACTATAAAATCGCATCTGAACATTGGAGGCAAGTGAGACAACACTAGTTCCACAAGAAAGGAACGCGTTGCGATTCCTCATACCTATTTATGTGAATTATTCTTCCTATATAATTTCAGGAAGTAGGTATAGCACACTATTTCAATATATTATGTGAAGATAAAGGTATTTGTGGGCTCAGAATATATTGAAGCAAAAATCAACAATATTAGAAAACTGAAATATCTTTTTGAAAGCCCGGAGAAATCGAAACTTATACTATTTGGTCACAAACTATCAAACATGTAACCAGGGATGAATATGCCCCAACAGAATATAAAACCAACACAACATGCTAAATACCTAGGAATTACTCTTGATAATAAAATAAACTTAAAAACACATTCCTACAAGAAAAAGAAAGAAATAATTGCTAGACCAAAGCACTTTAGGTCTCTCACATACAAAAATCGTGGCATAAACACCGAAACAGCCTCTAAAATATATAAGACTATATGTAGACCAATGCTTGAATATATACATCTTTTGTATAGCAACGCTAGAAGACCCACCCTGAACAACATCGAAGTGACAGAACGCAGTAGTATGAGAACTTTTAGCAAGATACGTCATCCAGAAAACCCACTCAATAACCCACCCAACTGTATGAAAAAACTAAGATAGAACCAATATTGAGTAGATTCAGAACATTAGGGAAAAAATTTGTAAACAACCCCCACAACCTACAAATCCTACAATGCAACACGATACACGAAAATGATAGCAGACAATACAGACAAAAGTACCCAACTAAACCACTAATGGATGTAATAAAGGACCTCTCAGAAACACTGTATCTGTTAACACATTGAAATACCCTTTTTTGTGTAAACACATACATTTCTTCTTAGTTATTCTTTGAAAGTGAACATTATTTCTTGTAAATATAATATTAATATGAATTTGAATATATACAATAAATATGGTATAATCAATCAATCAATCAATCAATCAATGTTATTTATTTTACCAAATTCAGTACAATAATTTTCAAGAAATACTGTCAATTAAACCAATGGTTTGTGCCTGACAGTAACAATCATTACATCTAAACAGTTTCAAAATCAATAAATATACATGAATATACATATACATATATACTTTCATTTCACTAGCTTATAATTATACACACATATTCTCCTATTTATTATTTCCTTTTTTTTTTTTTTTTATTTTCTCCCCATTTTATTGATTCCCCCCTATTTTTGTTCCTCCCCCTATCGACAGAGATGAATGCAGCACAGTACAACTCAAGAATTAAGAATTGTGTTTTTTATTTTTCTGACAAAATGTCTGAGGTCGCTTACACGCTTTATCTCCTGAGGTAAGGCGTTGTATAATCGTATACCTACGTGTGAGGCATGTTTTTGAGAAATTGTTTTCTGTATTTTCGGCGTTTTTATTTGATTTGATTTAATAAAGGAAATAATAAAAAAACAAAAAATACTAAGGCACTGACGTGAATTCGGGAACTTTTTATCCTTGCGACAATTGCGCTCTTAAAGAATACAGAATTGTATACAGGTTTATGAGGTCGCCGAAGACGCAATTGGCGCATGAATGGCCGAGCGCTCAAAAGTACCAGTGCTTTTCAATTTTTTTTTTGAGCATTTTCTTGACGTCAATTTTTCCATTCTTATTGTATTAGTTGTATCGACAACAAGTCCAGCACTGCTCCATGAAAAACCCCCGCTTGTCCTCCCCCGATTTTTTCCATTTTTCCATTTGGACGACGAGGATGTTTTATACTAAAAGCTTTTCACGAATGTGAAATTTCCTGTTTAATATTCATGAACCATGGAAAAATCTACCGTCACAAATGACGAGGCGTACGGACGTTCAGCTATCTCCATTATTCGCATCGATTCGTGTTGAAAAACTGGTCATTGTTTGGAAAATCGGGACAAATATTTCCCGATCCGCATATTTCATGGGTTCGTTAGTGTGATTGCTTTATGGAAAATACTTGACGGCTCGTGAATATGCGGGAGGTTTTGTATGGATGCAGGGGGATGCGGGGGGGAAACCGTTCAGTTTTTTTATTGCTGTTTATTGCTGCTTGTTCGGGGAGATATTGATGGACCGGGAGGGTGTATCTGTTTGAAATAACTTTGTTATGAATTGAGTTTTATTTCATTATGCTCCACAGAAGTCCTTCGAAGAGTTTCTACCTTTATGATTTGATATATTCTATTGATATCATTCAAACTGAGCATATCCTCTTATTATTGTCACCGAATCGAGGTCATTACAGCTGTGTTAGCTTTTCGGAAACTACGACTAAATTCATCTTTTGTTCTGAATCCTAGCGATTTATATCGGGACAGAGTGCCTAAGTTGATCTGACCACACTCTTCAAACGGTCAAAAAGGCCAAATAACCTTATTCGTGGTTGAGAAAGCATTTGGTTCATGGGATCCCCCCACGTGTGCTACTATTTATAAGCTTCACTTTAGACCCATATTGGAGTTTACTGGCCCTATGTGGGGTCTATTATTGAGCAGAGATTCAGTATTGTTGGAGAGCGTCCAGAGACGGGCAACTCGTCTACCCTACGCCATTTTACTCCCAGTTATGGTGATAGCATCATAACCTTCCTTGCTCTCCACAAAGTTTTTGGAGTTGACCTCAGTGGTCTCGTCAAGTTGAACCTGGACTATCGTCTGCCGGGTAACGCTTACAAGCTGAAGAAGGAAAGTTTTAAAACACCGCAAAGGCAGTACTTCATCACAAACCGCGTGTTTTCCGTTTGGAACTCTTTACCTTCATCGGTGGTAGACTCAATTTCTGTGAACGCTTTCAAGGGTTACTGTAACGCCTGGTTTCGTTGGAAGTGAGTGCTACTATGTTTAATTTTGTGTTTATGTTTATAGGCTTTGTCTCAACTCTTCACCTCATAATAAAAATAATTATAAACAAACCCAATAGGCCGTCGATGATAATAACGAAGCCTACCACATCCTCAAAAAACCTTGGCTGTTACTTCGTGAAGATCTAGGACTGACTTTCTCATATGAGTGGTTCTAAGGCTAGTCAACCCAAGATATTTGCACACTATGTGTTCGGCTGTTTCTACCTCTTTTCCACAGAGCCTGCAAATTTCATCTGCTGACTTACCCATGAGGTACAAAAAGTATTTGCTCCGATAGTGTCCTGTCAACAGTTTCACCATTACCCGAAGCTCAACGTGTGGTAAGATCAAGAGCATATCCTAAAATTTATTCAGGTATCTCTACGTTTTATATATTCAGGACAGTTTATGCTGCTTGTTGGTATGTCCAGGAGCTCAATCTATTCGTTCTACTACACAGAAATATTCATGAACAAGAATGGTTTACAGTAATAAAGAATCGATCTGACCTCATTCCCATTCGTTTCCCCTCAGCAAAAACAAGAAAAAGCTTGGCTTTTGAATTCAATATCGGTGTATACGGATTGAAAGTAATACCATACCTCCTGTAATAATTGTCTTCATTGTGAAGTCCTTATATTCCCGACCTTTCTGACAGTCTGTTTGTATATTTGTACAGGAAATAACCTCACAAAAATTTATTGACTATCGCCATATGTGATGTCTGTAGGATTTCCTATTTTTGATTAATTTTAACTACTTTCCCCGATCAATTGTGTTACATCGCGATAATAATAATTGAATCAAGCAAATCAAATTTTAACAATAAATGAAAATTTGCACCAGAATGACTCATACTCAAAATTCTAAGCTAGGAGATAACTGAGCACCTCCTAAAATTTTCAAATCACTGAATTATTTTATCAGTGCAAGAAGCTCCATGAACTGAGCATTCAGATAATCACCCGACCTGTAATACATGCCAACATACATTTTGGTTCTTTTTTTCATTTCTTCTTCTTCAGCTATTGTTGATCCACTCCTAGACATGGCCTCTTTCATATTTCACCATTCTGATCTATGCCACCCAATGCCACCAATTTCAACCCTGAGCCTTTATATCCTTGTATCTGTCTAAGCCACCAGTGTGTCAACTCATTTTTTCATCATTAAGGATAAAGATAAAAATTACATCATTTTGCCAAAACCTTCACTATTCGATATACCTGTTTCATATATAATTTTTTGTCCAGAAAATCTTTTCAATTGACAAAATATTCGAACCAACCAAAGGAAAATAATATCCAAAATTGTACAAATTGGGTGAACGGTTTATGAATTGAATAAATTATTTAACATAAAGACTCAACTTAGTTTCGGAATTTTTTTTTTCAAATAATATTTTCCCAAGGTTCGAAAAACTCACTGAATTTATGAACTTTTAACTTGTTAATTCATTCCACAAACTTGCATTTCAGAAACTTCAGGCTTACTGAAAAAATTAATCATAAATCTTCTCCCTTACTCTTCTGTGAAATAGGTATACAATTCAACATTCCCTATTGAAATGATAATTTGATAATATTATTTCATTTTCTGATTGATGTTGACGCTGATCCGTAAATAATACTTCAAATCATAAAGATTAAATGAAGGCACAGATAAGGGAAGATAAAAAGAAGATTAAATGAGAATATTCGGATAATGAAGAGCCAAATGTCCTACCCATTGCCACTTCTGATCTGCAACGCGCGTATTATTATCAGAAAAATATGAAAATAATTATTAGGCGGGAAGTTTCGAGCATCTGAATTTGCATCTCCATTCTCATAAGGTTCAGTCACTCGACCCGTTTTGAATTCCTTGCACAAAAAAAATTCCCAGGACGTGTAATTTTTCGTTCAAACAATGTGAATTAGCCACCAAAAGTTAATGATTTATTCCCTTCAATTTTTTTTTTATTTGGTGTGTTCAATTTAAGTTTATTCTCGTAGCATGAAATGAATTACCCTTTATATGTGTATAAAAAAGAAATTTCAAGTAAATATTTTATGGGCAATAGAGACCCTGTTACACCTTAAAAGTTTCTTTTCAATATCTTTCTCTTGGTGAACATTCCCCCTCCCTACGCACGAAAAAATATGAACACCACCACCCTCCTTGATATTCGATACGGAGAAATTCGGAGTTAAATCTACTTAAATATTAATTTGCTCGCATTTCTTTTTAGTTACGGTCCATTCAGACTCTTAACGATAATCGAAAGGGAATAAAAGGAGGGAGCGGTTGTTTTGAATAAATATAAGCCGGAAGAATTGTTAAAGACAGATGGTTTATGATGCCGCTCTCTGAATTATTCGATTTCTCATTGTGGATTTGCACTTACCCATCTTTCGGATTAGATTCTTCAGGGTGTGGTGGAACGTAATGTGCAAAATTAGATATGGCTTGTCGAAGTCATTCTGAATGAATGAACGGAAGTATTCTTCATGGATTCATAGTTCACAAATTCAATTAAAACAAAGAAGAGAAAGAATATGAAAAACAGTTCGCTCAAAAACACCATGGCCTAACCAGTATCAACATATTTTTTTTCTCTAGAAATATTCACCTTCTTTTTGAAAAACGCTGCAACCTTGGCAATCACTTCTTCAATAGAGCCTAATTTCTTTTCCTGGAGCATGCAAAATTCAAAGCTTGCATTTTTTCCAAACAAGAAATTTAGTATCACTTCAACAATTGGGTGACAATTGGATCGTTATGCTTCGCTTTGACTAATTATGGTCTTCAGTTTTAGATAACTTTGATATTACAAAAGTTCCCCTCTCTGTGTAGTGTATTCTGTATTCAAAAAGAAATGAAAAGATTAGGTACTATCCTGAACAGTTTCAACGTAGAGATTGTCAATTATATGTTCCAAATCTTAATTGAAATATTGCAAAATTTGGATCAAATTCCATTCAAACGTAGAACTCACGCGGAAATCTTTTTATTTTGAAAGCCATAAAAAACCATAAAAAATTTTCCAATCGAAAGTACCTTAAAAATTGCTCTTCGTTCCCCACAATCAAAGAAATCATTCCATGAATAATTTTCTATAATTAATTTTTTTTTTAAAACTGTATTAGTGAGTTGCTAGTCGAAAAGATTTGAAATATGGGTTGATGTCTCGAGCATTCCATTTTCCATTCGATCCTTCATATTTTTGGACGAATGCAAATTTTATGTAGATCAGAAACAGAACAAATAATGAACTTCAAAAATCATGTTCAATGAGATCCTATACCTATAATTTCGTTCAGCAGTGTACAAAATTTAATCCACATATAAAAATTTTAACCAAAACGAAATTGTCAGAAACATTTGGATAATTTATTCATTTCGGTTGATTCTGCTATATTGTTATTTAGAAAATTTATTTCTAGAGGAAAAAGTATATATCAGAAAGATATATCAGATATTGAAGATTTCGGCTTGATGATATCTTAATTTTGATATTTATGTTAGATTGCCTTCATCAGGTAGACTCATTTGACCATTATAATTCGAAGTACTCGTATTTATGTAAATATAATGTGAATAATCGTATTGCTTTCAAATTAGGTTTCAGGGAATCTTGTAGAGGAAAATTTAGAATTAAGAATATTTTACAGTATATGGTTTGTACTTGTTTGAGTGTTTGCTATTCATACATAAAATTAGGCACAGATTATACAATGAAATATCAGATACACATAGTACAAGAACATTTGATATAATATATCCAGCTCATAGATTAACTTCAACTTTTATAGCTGCCAAAGGGATATAACAGATTTCAAACTATAAAGCTTTCAGAAACAGAATAAAGCATATGCTTATCATGGTAGAACCATATAATCTCAGGGAATATTTTGGGGCTAGTTGAAGCTCAAATTTTGTTTTGACGTCATTTCATTTAAATTTCAAGTTTTTTTATACCTGTAATTTATTGGAAATAAAGGAATATTATTATTATTATCATTATATTGATTAAAAATGACATTAACCAAAAGATAAAATTGAGTTCTCGAAAATTGTTATTTCAATAGAAAATGTATGAGTGATTGGTATTGCTGTGAATCTTATTTGAAAAAAATTTTTTTTTAGATAGCCTAAGGTGTTCTGAGAAACAAGTTAGTGAAATGAATGAACAAGTTGTAAGTTTGTGAATTCAGTAAGTATTTCGAACTGATGAGAAAAAAATGTATAAAAAAATTATAACATATCGAAACATAGGTCTGTCTTTATGTTAATTCTGTTATTCAATAAATATATCAGCCATTTTTTCAATTGTACTGTTTTGTATGCTTTATTTTTCTTTTGGCTGGTCTTGGGTTTTTGTCAGTTGATTATCGTTATTTTGTATTTGAAATAACCGACTATATTTATTTCACAGTCCAGTCTGAAAGAGGTCGAACTCTCCCAATGTAAAATCCACAAATATTCTTCATCTCGAAGAAAACCCAGAATCAATCCAGATCTCTCTCTGTGTATGCCATCCCCAGATAAAATAGTTTTAGATTAGCTGGTGTATAATATATTATATTTCCGATACGTCAGTGCGAAGGGGGAGTCAACCCTCCTACGGTATTCATGTTTCATGTTGCGTCTCCCTTCTCCCCTAAAACCAGCGGCACATAAGCTGGCGCATGTTATATGCAACTTGCTAATGTATGTTGCAGCACCATATGCCTATGAGCTCGAGGACCTGTCGAAACTAAACCCCCTGGGGGTTCGGCACGTATACGTACACCCACCCCCGAGTGAGAGGGGCACGTCAATTTGTTACATATTTCACTTGCCGCCTGAATCGGTAAGGAGCTGGAGGTGGTGCAGCTTTAATTGCTAATCTTGTTCTGTATTTTCGATGTTAGATATGTCGCAAGGTTGGACTGCATTATCGACGAGATGTGGAGAGTTTGGGTGTGGACTTTTGAATGTTTAATCGAATTGTATGTGGATTAGGCGATTTATAGCTAGCAGCTAGCCAGAATGATGTTTCATTTGATTTGATTTCTTGGGGTCATTTGGCAAGAATTCAAAATTTCGGAGCTGCGACAAGTTGGATCTTTCGATTCAGAAGCCTGCTCAATAACTGCTCAGTGTGTCAAATCTTGAACTCTTTCGAATGCTGCACTGTCGTGCACATTGGCACATGTTTTATGAAGTCGATTCACCTTTTCATTTTTGAACGATCGTTCTCTAAACAGAATGTTTTATTATCAACTATAAGGAAAATCATTTTAGAGAAAATCGCGTACCCGGAAAACTGTTTGGAGCTACCACTTTTCCTGGATTCTTGAAGAAATTCGAACATTTTCAAAAAAGTTAACGTGAATCTAGTATTCAAATCTACTACCGAAATCGAACAAATCAAAGAGGAAACACTTTCCATGAAACTACGGATAGTTTGAAATAGGGAAATTATGTAGAAAAAATTTCAACGTAATGTAATATTCTTAAAAGATAATGAAAGTCTCATAAAGATTAATGGTAGGGCAAAGAATGTTCTGAACACTCTGTATTTGGAAGTTCGTTTTACAAGCTAAAAGTATATTTTGTTTGCTTATGTTCGACCTAACACCCTATACAATGTTGCTCCGATCGTTTAGCGATCTCTGAAAAGACTTGTCAAGTTGTTTGGAAATTAAGAAACATTGATTTCTGATGTCCTTTATTTTTGGCATTATATATTGGTGTACAACTTTGCCTCCGCCGTTTTTCAATAGATGCCTGTAGCGATAGGTGATAGTAGAAATAAATAGATCGTAGAAGTCATACAATAAGCTTTAGTATTTGTAAACATTATGCCATCGAGAAACTTATTCTCGATCAAACATGTCACCTCACTAGACAAATTTTTGTTATTTGCTGGAGGTTTTAATTTTCTGCCTCAATATGAAAATATCTGCGGCTGAGGCATATCGAATGCTCTCAAATACCTATGGTGAGGCCTTTTTTAGTGAAAGAACATGCCGAGAGTAGTTTCAACGCTTCAAAAACGGTGATTTTGACATCGAAGACCATCTATACATGGAAGAGAAAAGGTTTTCGAAGATGCAGAATTGGAGGCATAACATGATCAAATTCGTGTCAATTGCAACAAGAATTGGCAGGATCATTGGAACTGACGCAACAAGCCATTTCAAAATGCCTGAAAGTCATGGGAATGATTAGGAAATAAGGAAATTGTTTGAAGACGAGAGATGTTGACCGGTGTTTGTTTGCTTGTGAAGAGCTGCTTGTATTGCAAAGACGGAAGGGATTTCTGCATCGCATTGTGATCCCAAGCGCAGAGAATCATGGCAATATCCCAGTCATGCTTCCACGTTGACAGTCAGACCGTATATTCACGGTTCTAGCACTTATGAAGAAGTAAAAAAATGTATCGGTTCTTGGATCTCTTCAAAAGATGACTAGTTTTTTCAAAGCAAGATTGGTACGCTGCCCGAAAGATGGGAGAAAATGGTGGCCAGCGATGGATAATACTTTAAATCATAAACGTTTAACAAGTTTTTCAAAGCAACGCCTCGAATTTCGGAAAAAAACGGCGGAAGCAACATTGTACGCCTATGTAAAATATCGTTCAAGGTTTCAAATTGTCTTTGTTCATCTGAATGTAAATTTTCGTAATGATTGAATCATAATATATCTCGAACTTCTAAGAGAAATCAGTAACAACAAAATTGGCATTTTTTTAATCTTAAAACCTAGGAACAAGCAATCTAATGTGATATATAAAATACCTCACCTTGGATGATCATTTACACGAAAGATCATATATTCGACTTCGACAACACAAAAATTAGGGAATTATCTCCATAGACCTGAATGAGACTGTTAATAACAGGACCATTACACACAATCGAATTTTAGTTATTATAATTCACTAGGCAGATATTGGGAATTCCACAACCCATAAATATGTTGACACATGAAATCTGTATAAAGATCAAAATATATCTCATTCAACAGTTCTTTCAATAATTCAGTAATTGCACTTTCAATGTGTACATCGTTCTTTTTAAATTTCATTCATTTAACAAATTTTTAGTTACTCTTATGTTTCGCCTATATAACTTTTTTATTTCAGAATAGAATATTTAGTTTGAAATTTGATATAACGATCCAATAACAATTGGCGCCCCACGTTGGGTGCCAATAAATTAGTAATATAGACGATCTATAACATAACTTTCCAATATTCTCTATACTTAAACAAAGAATTTTTATTCGACTGAATGAATTTGGTAAGCAGATATTTCAAACTTTGAATTTGTACCTTTCAATTATACATTTTTGTGCTCCCTTCTATTTTGTTCATTCTCTCTGTAGCCTTGTAGCCCCTAGTCCAAATATGTAAATGAAACGTTGGCTCAGTCCAAATTAGTCACCCGATTTCAACTATCCTAATTCTTTGTATAATTACAACTCAAACATTTCTTGATAAAATTTTCTGGGGTTAAATGAAAAACATCCTCTTCATTGAGTTGACCACTATTTGTCTACGAAATTTTACGGCTATTGGATGAGAGATTTGAGAGTCAAATGGTTACAAACAAATGAACAAACAAAAACAAAATCGTATTATTATTATGCATACAACAATGATATGAAATTCAGTCATTTTTTGTTAATAAATGATGTGGTAACCTTCACATACGTGAGATGTCTGTATTAAAAAAAAAAGCAGAGTCAATTCACACAGGCTTTACTGCTTCAATTCCAATTTCAAATGCGATAGTGGTCAATCCTTATAATTCAACTCCAATAACATATAACTTAAGAGTCCCCAGATGGCCAGCTGCGTATTCCCCATTACGCAAACCTCATCCTTTATTCATTTTCCGATTTTGGGAGTATATACAAACATGCTAAACAAAACGTGAATCATTTATGTACGCGGGGTCGTTTGTGTGTCAAATCGCGTCGTCGATGCGTAGGGGGGTAGGATAGTTTGATGGCTGAGTTGGGGTCATCTTGGGGTGAGTCGGACGCCGGTCAGTTGTCTTATTTGGTCCAGATTAGCGTCGGTTTTGAGGGTTTTGAACCTATGTCAACGGCGGTTGGGGGTCGGTCGAATTTGATAATAATAAGTAATGAGGATAGTTTCGGAATATTATCTGTAAGTTGGTTATTTTATTGAATCCACATAAAATGATAATTCTTTGATGTCCTGCTGATCTCCAGCAGATCAAAAATATTGCTCTTCCTATACTTTAGATCAGCTATAGAGGATGTCCGACTCAGGAGCCGGAAAATCACCTAAATCAAATAACATATCGGAGTGTTCGCGCAATTTGGGACTTTTGATTGATTTACGCTTCAAACAGCACATCAGCAAGTATATTCAATTGGCTCACGGTAATTTGAAAAGTTTATATACGCACAGACAGTTGTTATCTTTACCACAAAAGAAGGCACTAACTGATTCCTTGGTACTGTCTCATTTTAATTATGTAGATGTTGTGTACGGACAATGCCTGGATTCCATAGAAAAAAGTAGAATTCAGCGTGTCCAGAAGTCCTGTTTGAGATTCATCTACGGAATTCTTCGGCGTGAATTGAAACTAAACGTCCTCCGTACCTCACAAATAAAATACGTTACAGAACAGATGTCCACTATTCGAATCTGCGTCATCGTGGATTGATCACACCGCCATCGCCACAATATAGAACTTCGCTTTTTAGAAGATCGTTTGTGTAGCTGTCTATAATTGCACCCATCAGTTGTTATGGAGCAACTGGCCAGAAGGAATTAAGTAACTCAACTATGGATACCAGAGCATTGTGATATTGAAGGAAACGAAAAAGTCGATGAACTAGTAGAAGGAGCAGCAAGGTTACCACCTGTTGGTCCTGAGCCCTTCTGTGAGCTTAGAAAAGACCAATATGTCCAACGGTCCAAAAATGAGAGTGGAACAATAGAAAAACTCTCTGAAGAAACACTCCGGGTCTTGCTCAGGCGAATAAATTTTTGGTACTTTCACCGACCTATACCAGAAAGCTCCTGAAGCTACCACGAGCTGAGTTTCGGGTAATGGTGGGACTGCTGATAAAATACTGTCGGGGCAAATACCTTTTGTATCACATGGATAAGTCAGCAAATGAGATCTGCAGGCTCTGTGGAAAGGAGGTAGAACTCTCCTAAGTATGTCGTCGGTTTCGTTAACCGTATATTCGGCCTCCCTGGGATTTGTAAGAATAGGTAGGGTTAAGAACAAGAACTTCTGAATGAATTAACATAAGAGACAGGACAGAGATGAATGTCCAAACGTCTATCACCCTTGTTTGGAGATCTAAATTTTCCAATATTCATAATTCAATTTTCGAATATTTGTTTAATTATCTCTGAGTTTTTATTGGCCAAATTAAATTATTTCCCTTAAATTGATATTCAAATTTCACGGCATTGCAGGCTACACGTCTGAAATATCGGCAGCTGCTGTTTTTTTGGACACATGTTATGTTATTATTCTTACTGCCGAACATCTGAGTCGACTCGCTAGTCGCTAGTGCTATCAAAAAGTGTCCATAATAATCACTGCAAAATTATCAAATTCGATCCAGTGCTGTGACCCAACATCTACAGGACCAAGGACCAAGATTTCAGAAAATATTGATGAGGTGAGCGGTTGCGATTAAAATTATTTTTTCTGTGGTGAACCTGGTCGGTCATTATTTTTTTAAAACTTCTTTTGTTAAACTAGCAATTTTTCTAAGTTCACAACCCAGAAGAGCAACAAAGTTGCCATTGTTGTTGCCTGTATTCACTAGAAGAGTGGAAGATGCACTCGATGAAGAAGATTAGAAGTAAAAGCTGATTTTTTATTAACTTTGTTAAAATCCATTCAATGAATATCAAAAACGAGTCATTCTAATTTCAACTAGATTATTCAACAACTGTTTCGATACACAGCAGCTTCTTCAGATTCCTCAAATTTTGAACTGGCTATTCTCAAAGTAAACTTTTTTTTTGCAAGGTCTAATTAGCTTTCAGACCAAAAAAGTACTGGGATGACAATCCGGATTCCATTCCACGTCATACTCATATGAAGTTCCCCCCATAACTCCCCCTAACATCCCATCCATAATTCACAGCGCTATCCATCTTATTTGCATATTTCCACCTAATAGTGCAACAATAACTCATTCGACCGCAGCAAGCGTTGACGCTCTTAACGTCGCCTTGCTGACAGGAAGTCCCGTCGGTCTGAACGGGCCCTTAAATATTTCATAACCGAATTAAGGAACCTGGCTTGGTCTAGGGCCGTATTAATTAGCATTCCCACCTGACGTCATGCTAAGATTCGCTCCTCGCAATCAGGTTGCCTAGGTAATCTAGTAATCCGGTTGATTAAGCCCCGTTCCGACGTCTCTCCAGTCAGTCATGCCAACTGCTCCGTGAATGCTCGGGTGATCTGATTAAGTTTGAATTAATCATATCGCGATTAGCTGGCTGAGTGGGTGTAACTAAATTATGGATTGAGGGGTAACAGCGATTTCTACATGACATAATCTGCCTGTTTGCCATCGACAAGGGGTGAAATTTCTTAGACCAGAACTAAGACTATTATGCGGGATGAATTCCAAGGATCTAGAGGTTTATTCCCTTGCAACTGTTGGGAGTGGAGTTATGAAATTTAAGACGAAATTAGTCTGATGAGGGTCTCGGAGATATTTTGTATCGTGGATCGTTATTCTCAAAAATTTCAGTGTAAAGATCGGTTCAAATCATCTGAAAGAGTGGCTTCAAACTACGTCCACTACTACTAACTGCTTTTTTCTGCAGTTTAAAAACTCTATCCACGTGTGGAGAGGATCCCAATATGTGATTCTAGATCTAAAATGACTGAAATGATAGGACATACATATTTCATCATTAGTTGTTGCTCTAAGTCTGGAGAAGGCTGATGACAAGTTTTTACATCAGTTGTTGATATGATGTTGACAATTTAAATTACAGTCAACTGCAAGACCAAGAAATTTCGTCAAACGTATTTTATGGATTGTGAATCAATTCTCAATAAAATACTCTTATCGCAATGGTGGATAGTAATTTTCAACGAAAATTTAATGAAGACTGTCTCATCACTATTCATATAAAAATCATCATTAGCAAACCAGAAATTCTCACCGTACTATCACGTGCTATAGTCAAAGCATCATTAACTGATTTACCAGAACATAGAGGTGTGTTACCATCCGAAAATATTAGTGAATCCAATGACATCAGGGATGTCATTGAAGAATTTTAGAAAGAGCAATGGACCCAATATTGATCCTTGTGGTACACCACACTTAATCCTGAGTGAAGCTGAACGCACACAATCAACTTCTACTAGCTGCATTCGATTTGTCAAATATGATCTTATCAGTTCATGGATTTGACCGCTCTAGCCCAATGAATTCATTATATTCAAAAGTAGATCATGTGAGTCATGAACAAAAGCCTTACTCTCACGGTCTTCTATTTTCTCATAAAGATCAGAGATAAAACACATGATAGCTGATTGATTTGATTTCGTTTTTCTGAAACCATGTTCACAATTTGTGAGTAAGTTATACGTAACTAAAAATAAAATAGTTTTCACCAAAAGTAAAGAAGAGTATTGTTTTTGATTATATTCCACACACTCAAACTAAAACTTGTTGGTAGCGTTTTTATATTCAGTTGAATTCAGATTTTCAGCTTCCAGCAGTATATTTCTATGGATAGTTTTATATTTTTCATAATAAGATATATTTTCAGTTAATCCAGTTATATTCGCTAATGAATACAACTGTTTTAACATTTTTGAGGATTCTGATTCCAATCCGAAGGCTAGTTTTGACATTCGACCTAGAAATTTCTGGAGCTGCCTACCACAGTTGTAGACGAAACGTCAAAAAAAAAATCATTCAAACAACTGAAAAAAAAAAAACACTGAAATATTTCCCACGAAATTTGTCACGCTATAAAAAATTTTTTATTAGTCGGGAACATTTTCAGCTCAAATAAGTCAAATGCAATTGATTTAGTCATATAATATGACTAAATGACTCGAACAAGCATGTTATTTTTTTTGTATTAAATATCAGTTATCTAATTGAGAGGAAATATACTGAAACTAAATTTTTCACATAAATCTTTACCACAGAAATTGAATCCATTTGCAATAATTTAAATGAACATGAGTCAAATATCTAATGCTTGAATACCTATTTATAATTGCATAGTTCCAAGTATTATTTTTCGTACATTGAAATCTCACGTAATCACTTATAAATATTTGAACGAATAGTGTTTTCTAAAGAAACGTAGAAGTTTGAATGCGTATGAGACATATCTTTTGTATACAGATTAACTTTTCATGAACTTCGATTAAAATTTCAATTATTCTCATTTGCTGCTTCATTTCATAAACGCGAAATATGACAACACGTATAATAATAGTTTGTCTTCTAGGCTTGGTGAGTGATTTTGTTTTTTTTCAATCAAATTAATGTAATTTATCCCCACTAACATTTGAGTAAGTATTTCATTTTAGATAGTCATCTTGGTGAACCTTATTTGAAATGGAGAAATATAATTATTATTGAGTATGTAATTATTTATCTGGACCCTAAAATAGAAACACCATCTTCCATTAAAAAAAAGATTAGAAATCAATGTTCTATGTATGTAATGGGGCTTTGTTTTCCGAAGCTTCGTTTCAATTGTCACCAAACACTCGAACAATAATTCATATTCTCTTTTCAGCTAGCTATTCAAGTATCTACAGTGGCATGCATAGATGAAGAACTTACTTTCAATGTAAATCCAAAGCCAATCAGAAACATCAGATCCCTAACATCAGTCACAGGAAAATATGAACTACAAAGTTCTGTTGAAACTCATATCACTTCATCGATAGATAATATAATTTCAAAACTACTGAATACAACAGTTGGCAAATTAATCACAGATGCATTTTTGGATACTCCCAAATTCGTATTTGAAATCAATAATTTCCTTGGTAGAGATGTCCTGATACTCAATAAGAATAGGTTAACGATAAGCTACATCAATGTCACAGAAATCTTCAAACGTCAGATTTCTTATTTTCTGGAACATGATTTTAAATTGAATGGAATACTACTCAAGTTTGCAGAAGGATTTGTACCAAAAATAGTGACTGACTTCACTCGCAAACTCCGACCAGTTTTGGAGCAAGTTAACATCACAGTACCATCTGCTTCAAAAGGTTTGAAAGGAGTGTCACAAAATGGAATAAGTAATTTAGTTCTCGATTTAGTTGTCATTCTTCTTAAACCGTCTCAGGTTAAAATAAACCAAACCCTGCTCAACGTTACCAACGAACTCATCTCGCTCTACAAACCAGTACTACCTAAAGATTACTTTCAATCTATCTTCTCCTGTGGTATCAATCAGACAATACTGAAGCTGATAGAAGTGATAGAGGTCATCAGAGAATCTGTCAACGGATTATTGTTACCACCTAATCGAATCTCAAAGAGGTCAGTGGATGTTTCTGAGAATGAAAAAAATGGAAAACAGACTAAAATTTTTGGTTTTATTATCGAGCCAATTAGGAATTTATTGGCTCTCATTCTCACACCTTTGCACCGTGCGATGAAGGGACTTATGAATTATATACTTGTTACTTTGAGACCTATTGTAGGAAAAATCATTCTGAGTCCTATAGAGAATATAATCATGAGTATAATCAATTTGATACCTTGTGTTAGATGCTAGTTATATTGTGCAGAGTTTGAATAGAAAGCACTTCAAATTTTGATCCATGGTTTATTATTTCCTTCTAAGCATTCAGAACTACTTGAACCTCCAAGTGGGCCATTGCAGTAGGATCTAACCAAACTGTTGACCGCTGGGCCAATGAGGCTGTAGAGGATAGTCACACACAGTAGCATACTGTTAATATTCAAAAGGTAATATTGAAAAATTCATAAGTCTGAAACAATATATGTGCGCTAGAACTTTTTGGTGAAAAATATCAATGTAATCGTGGTAGCACATTATGTGTTCGAAACTTTCTGAGAAATTATTTTTTCAATCGATTGCTCGATTTTTTAAAAATGTATGGATTATGTTCTCGAGCTTTGAAATCAACGCGGTATAATGACCAATTTTTGAACCAATTTCCTTGAAAATAGCCCTTATCTTTCCTACGTTTGGAATATTCAAATTAAAAAATAACAAAGCAAGAAGTGTTTCAGCTTAATTTTCAAATATATTTGATCTTACTGAAATGAATATTCATATCATTCATTAGGTGAAGCATTTTTTTATTAACTTCATTAGATGACTTTCCTTCGTCCTTTCATTTAGCTTTCGATTCTTGAAGTTATGTTCCATGACAAAAATCACTACACAATTTCGCATAATATGAAATTGTGAAGTTGTGTCGATGCAGTGTTGAAGTTTCAGTCAGTGCATATTTTTTCATCTCCAATGTTTTTTTTTTGATAAATTATCAACCTCTATTCTTCTCGAAAGAAACTCTTCCAATGGAATTTTTACTTTTTTGGGTTCTACGTTCCATATTTGTCAATTCGTCAACGTCAAGCAGTTCAACCTGAAATTCATCATCATTTCTCAGAAGTATTGAATATGGTCAAACAGATTGAATAAAGTTATGGTTTTAATTGGACTTCTAATTGAATTGTTGAATATACTCGAACGATAGTATAAGTATCCAATATTTTCTGCATGGAACTAATTTGAGAATTTATATTGTTTTTCATATCACATACAGGTAATAATTTATAACTCAGTGATGTAATTTGTTTATTTACCGAAATAAACTCCATTATAATAACGAGTACTCAGGAGCTATTGAGCTCTCGTTGATAGGTGCATCAATTGCACCCTTTAAGACTACAGAACTGTATAGAGGTATAATGTCACCTATACGAACGTAATTCTACTAAAGTAGTAGAAATAAATCCCATGAACTCGGAATCTCAAAAACACACCACCCAACATTATGAACGAGTTTCAGATTAAGAACTCAATAAATTTTATAACACCTTATTTTTGTCATAAGGATCTGGCTGATATTTTTCCTTCCCAACTTAAAATTGGTACAATAAATTTGAATTAACAATGCATACTTTTTGTTATTCTTTTAGTTTCAAATACTTTTGATTTGTTTGTTCATACATAGAAATGGAATTGACAATTTTAGAATAATTCATTAATTCAAAACAGAATATTAGAACATCAGACGATTTGAAGAATCACTTTCTTCTCAAAACGCTGAAATTCATGCACCAGTTGCGCCTTTGGAGACCACTGAACTGTGTACAGATATATGCGTGTGGAAAATAAGAGTCATATTCACGGAACCTATAGTCGTATTTCAGTTCTTTTTGTCATGTAGTTATGTTGTTTGAAAACGGCCAACTAGATAAAATTGAATTTGAGGACAGATTAGACTTTACCGAGTTGAACCTTATTGTTTGAGGCCATTTGAAATTTCAGAGGATCTCTTCAAAAAAACGAGCGTTCAAAAACAGTGTCAACAACTCTAGTAAGTGTAATGATTGATGCAGATCAAAATATTTTTTTCGAAAATGTTTCAAGTATTGATGCATACCTCTTGGTCAGAATTGTCGATGGACCGCTTCAGCGATTGTGGCGACGGCTTACGCACTTCAGCTACTGGAAACTCATCTGTCCTCATAGATTTCCTCCTGGAAGACCTCTCAAAATCGTTCTGAGACAACTTTTGAGACATGGCTGAGCTTCTACTGCTACTACGCGAGCGTCTTCTCACAGATTCTCGCATCTTTTGTAGTGGCGATTCACTAGGAAGGGGAGTCTCTGATACGGAGCTTTTTTCTGGGTGTTCTTCCCTATATGCGACTAGATTGGAGACTGTAATTCCTGAACCAGAAGTACTCTTAGTATCTGAAAATGAGACACTCGTTAAGACATTGAAATTGCATCTTGTTCTCTGCCTCTGATGACCTTCTTCTTCGATATTCAGTTTGGATCGGTTTAGGAGTTTGTTCGAGTTGGGTATGAAAGATCCGGGTGGAAAATTAAGACTGTTTCTTCTGTATTCGTCACTACTTCCACTGAGTCTCTTAGCCATTAGTCTTGTTGTTATTCCACGTTCGAAATCTTCGATTTTGTGCTCTGATTTGGGACGCACTTCGTACTCTAAACCTTTCTCGAACATTCTTGAAAAACACGGGGAATTTTGGCTATTTTCGAAATGGTAGAGAAAAACACTTATGAATTTGACAAAAAATTTATTTTGATGTTGATTATGTCAAATGCGACACCAGATAATTAGAATGAAATGCATATTTTTATATCTTTGATATAATTTATTCATGCTGAATTCCATGATTGTTGTTCAAATCCAAAAAAAAATTTTCGAATTCTTCGAATTGTGTTTGAGAATGACGTCATTAATCTTCACATTTTAGAAATTTTGAAGGGTAAGCGTGCTTTGAATTCAACATTTGCATAACGTTTCTTCACTCCCTATCAAGTAAATGCTCAAAACCTAGTTTGTCATCATTTCAAGAATCGTTCTAGAATACTCATTTCCAAATGAACAATGACAAAGTGTGAAATACGAGTGGGCTGTTTTATAAACATTTACCGAATACAAACGGGAACGTCATCATGGAACAAATTTATTAGGATATATTATTTGTAATGGTTGTTTTGTTAAGAGCTTGAGAACATCAAATGATAGTAAAAGGTAGAAATATTCTTGGAATAAATTTTTTATAATTTTAATCTTGAAGATAATTACATGGTATTAATTTATCGAATATAATTTCCTACATATGTCCGTTGCTGCTTCGAGTTACATAATCCAAAAATATTGAGGAGTTTGCGACGAATAATTGTACAATAATATAATTTATAGTATATCAGAAATATTCAATCAGGAAAAAACAAATGATTGACTTTGTTAATATAAACAACATACCTATCAATCCTATCTTACTGAATAATCGCTATGAACTAAGTTGCAATTTTGATAATTATTTTGATTTTCAATATTTATTTCTCTGTGAATCGACATCAGCACCAATCAATTCCTGACCTGTGGAGTTTCTCAAAGGTTTCGAGGCGTTTAGAGGATCTCTCCAGAGTACATGTTGTAACTGGTGGAGTTGCCACTGTTTGCCAGTATTTTCAGAAACAATTTCTGATTACATTATTGGGGTGTAATGCACAGCATGTTGCATAGAGCCGTAGAAAACATAGATAAAAGTTTTAATTACGAATATCGATCACCTCGACCCCACATCAAGTTCCAATTGAGGCAAATTGCTTTAAGACGAATATAGGAATGGGATATATTATACTCACTGACATACATACTACAACACCCAGAAGGAGCTGTTTAAATATCGAATTTTTTTTTGGTAATTCATAGTATAGCAAGGAGTACCTAAATATTGAATTTGGAAAAAAAAAACGTGAAAGTTTTTTCATATGAACAATTTTTGTTACTTAAATATTGTAATCGATTTTACAAGTTTTTTAAATTTTACAACAAACCAGCTATTCGAGGATGTAATTATCTGAGCGGTTTACCGCCGGATAAGGTCTTCTGGACTACAGCATTATCGACCCCATCTTTTGTTACCTCTGACAGTTGAGCATCGCCGGCGACGATTACAGTGGTGCAGAGAACGTCAACATTGGAATGTGGAATGGCATCAGGTCGTCTTTTCTGATGAATCTCGATTCTCCTTGGGTGCATATGATGGCCGAAAAAGGGTTTGACACGTCGGGGAGAAAGACGTGAATCTCAGTTTGATGTTGAGTGTCATGTACATCGGACAGTTGGCGTTATGGTATGGGGTGCTATTGTTCATGCAAGTAGGTCACCCTAAGTCTTTATTCGAGGTAACATTACAGTACTGCGTCACCTTCAAGAAATTGTGGAGCCATATGTTCCCCCTTACTTTAACCGACTCGATAAGATAATGACCTCATATTGCCAGAGTTAGATTAAACTTTTTCAAAGCGACCCATGTGAATCTTTTGCCATGGCCGCCCAGATCCCCTGATCTTTCGCCCATAGAGCATGTTTGGGACATCATGGGTAGAAGGCTTGGAAATTTTCCCCAGCCCCAACGGACTTTGGCGGCTCTGAGATATGAAGTACAGGTAGCTTGGGATAGTATCCCTCAAGAAGAAATAGACCATCTATTGCATCAATGCCGAGAAGTGTTGGAGTGTTTAAAGATAATCACCGTGGACAAACTCATTGAAAAAAATTTTAAACCCTTCTTTTTTCTCTCCAAATTTCAATCATTTACCCATTGTGATACTATCTCTGTTTTACAAAAAACGAAAAAAAATTAAAATTCAAACAGCTCCTTCTGGGTGTTGCAGTTTCTTCGTCAGTCAGTATAATAGAGTATTCAACCACGTAAATAAGCGATTCCATATAACAGATCTGATTTCATACATCATCCTCAAGAAATATACAACTTCTTATAGACCTTCGTCAGTTAGTTAATCCGAGAAATAGCAAATAATTTGAGAACTGCTCAAGATTCAGGAAGTGCACACCAAATAAACGTATGCATCAAGAAATACCTCTAAATAATCAATAAAATACAAGTTGTTTCACCCAATTTGAAAAAGTTGAGAGTAATTCCGATGAAATTAGAATCCTGTATTTCTGAAAAATATTCGCAATCTACGTCTGCTTAGGTCAGCTCAATGTATGGAAGATCGAAAATGTTAATCTTATATTCTTCTTCAACAATACCAGTTGACTTTCAGCTTTCAATTATTTGTATGTTAAAAGTACCTCAACTCTTCACTTGAATATGCTAGAAACGTTATAAAAAATGTCTAAAATTGTAACCTGTGCAACATTCTAGGTCGGGCAAGCATAAAAAGTTGATTTAATATAAGTTAAGGCCTATTTATGTATAATCCGAAACTAGCAAAAAATAGGTAGAAAATAATCCTCCTCCTCCTCAATTTCACAATTTCAAAATGAATCATTTCCAAATATAAAATTTTCTCGAAGAACAAACCAAAGTTCATCATTGAAGAAATTAAACCCATACTCCATAAGCCTATATAAGACCAAACTCATTTCCCTGAAAATCACACCAATTAAAATTAGGGTTCCTACCCTCGAGGTCCTGTGGCCAAGGCATAATTCATTCTAATTAATGGAGGAAAGCGAGCGGGTTTTTCACCATTTTCACGTAGGTGCAGACCCAATCAATTATGGAGTTAATCTGAATATATATCCTGCGAATATACGGCAGGAAAGGCGTCGAATGCCATTAAATTTTCAAACTGTCTGATATTCCGATGCGAAAAACCTTTATCTTCAATTCCAAGCGACGTTTGGCCTATTAACACTTCCCCCCCTTCTACCTACCAGCCCTAGATACCGAAGGGGTTGGCCGTCACATTTCCATAAACAGGGGAATGTACTTAAATGGGACCTTAATTGAAAGATATATCAGGAACTCCTATACGGTGACAATAACGATAAATGATGTGACATCGGAGTTTCGTGCTGTAAAGTGGATTTAAGTGAATTTTGGGATAACGTACGGTGATATTATTCATTTTAGATGAGGTGAGTACAAAAATTCCAGAGTGCAATGACTTGGCGATAGAATGACTTTTCGTGTGCTCGTTCATATTCATACGTCTATTACAGCCTTTTGGGTACCGTAGAACTGTATATACATATGAGATGAGATTTTTTAGAAAGTTATTGTTGCGGGTTATTTTAAAAAGGAGTTCTGATGATACGAGCCACTTGAAATTTGGTATTGACAGACGAATGGTTATTTTATATATTTTTTATGGACTCAATTTCAACCCCCTCGGATTCATTGGATATCTATTTCTATTCTCTTTGACTTTTTCTTGGTTCTATTGAAAGGATTAACACAAGATCATGTATAACGCTTGGAATTGTTAATTCAGAACATCTACACGAAATATGTCAACTCACTCAAATATGTCAGTGAAATATCAGCTTTTTTACGTAAATTTTATTATTATATACATTTTTGGTGTCTGGGTCAAGCAACTCTTAAAGAGATTTTCAGTAAGAATGACAATTTGAAATCCTTATAAAGGAAACACTTTTTGATATGTTTTGAGATTTCTCATGTAATTTTATACAATAGGTTATTCCACACATCTCAACAATCCATTTATTGAAAATCAAATAAAAAAAAATCAATGTTGTACTTACTATTGATAAAATACAGTTTATTTATGAGAAAAAGTAATGAAATATTGAGTTGACAAAATTCACTACTTACGGAGAAGTCGAAGTGGTTATATGAATGATCTTATTTCCATCAATAATGTAATTTTTCAAATGAAAAATTGTGTCTCAATGAATAATTCATGTTTTTGTTTCTGTCATAAATTGATATTGAAAACCTCTTTATTTTGAATCCACCGTTTTGGTCAATGAAATGCTCTATGCAGTTGGCAGAAATTTTGAGTTTCATTGACTGGATAATTTCGTAAGCCTGTCAAATTAATTGAGAAACAAACCATTTGTTCTGAGTTTGTTTTAGTCTATAGACAAGCCAGAGCTATTCTAATAAATAGTTCAAATAGTTGAGATATATGTAAAAAATCCTTCAGTTGTCGTCATAATTTACGTCCAATAAAAATATTCCATCCAGGTGAGAGAATTTTTTAGAAATAACACAAAAATTGTAGCTGAAACCGGTGAATAGGTTTCAGATCAAGTTTCTTTGTTATACCAGTGCAATGATAATAATAAAGATCATTTGCTGGCTGAAAATGAGGACGTAAAAATTGACACCTATAATGTGACAACCTTTGAAGTGTTGAATGTGATAATAAAATGCTAGTTCCAGTTTTGTCTACCTTGAATGCTCTTCTCAGAGATAAGAGGGAATTTGAAGATCCGTTTATGAAAATAATATACCTCACAACAAAAAAATTATAAAATCGTTATCTGTGAAAGAATTAATTTCTGTGAAATTAAAATTTTCGTTTTATTCTCCAAAAATTTTTTTATAACCTCAAAAGTAATGAGTGAAAATCAAACATTCACCAGAATATTGGAAGGAATTATTCTTGTGAGATTTCAAGTGAAGGTTCTTTTTCATATCAACCCAAAACGCAGTTTTTCATTATGAAATATGTCCTAATAAATGATATCTAAACATTTTGTACGTCAAACTGACCATAAGTTCAGATTCATGTTTCATTAAATACCTTTCATAAAGATTATTATACCCTGCGTCCGTTAAGTATGGAACAAATTCATTTTTAGCTAAACAGACCATTTTAAGAAATTATCCTGAAACACGTCGATTTTTTATTTTGATTTACCGTATTTTGGAATAATAATCTAATATACACAGTGAATTACTTTCGAGTAATGACGTCACCATAATTTTTTTCAAATGGAATACCCCCATTTTGTCCCAATTTTCCCATTGCACTCGCTGAGCTGATTCCAAAAATGTATCACATGTTGATTCCAATTGGTACAGGGTGGACAAAAATACAATAGTTTTGTGTGTGCTCGTTAAGAAACGCGTAACATTCTTTATTAGTTAAATTAATGATATTATCAAAAATACTTATTGTTAAGCGGCAATAAACAAATAATAATAATGACACTAACTAGACGACTATGTTTTTTTAAATTGAAAAGAAATAATTTCTTTCATATTGTGTCTGCTAGACCACTAGTACCAAACATGTTTGAGAAGAGCTCATTTTTATTAATCTAAAAATGTAACAAACTACAGGGTGTAACATTCAAACCAATTGCCGCTAGACAATAAGTATTTTTGATAATATTGTTTATTTAACTAATAAAGAATGTTACACTTTACTTTATGAGCACACACAAAACTATTTTATTTTTGTCCACCCTGTACCAAATGGAATCAACATGTGATACATTTTTGGAATGAGCTGAGCTAGAGTAATCATAAAATTGAGACAAAATGGGGTGTTCCATTTAAAAAAAATGACGGTGCCGTCATTACTCGAAAGTAATTCGCCCTGTATATCAGATTATTATTTTAAAATACGATAAATTAAAATAAAAAATCGACGTGTTTCAGGATTATTTCTTAAAATAGTCTGCTTAGCTAAAAATGAATTTGTTCCATACTTTACGGACATAGTGTATAGACCACCACTAAATCTTCAAAGTACGAGGTGAACAAGTTTCAAATTTGGCGCCAATTGCTCACAGTGGATTAAAAATAGTATAGTTGATTGACCCTGACACCAGTAAATTAACTCCAACTACCCTTCCACAATCTTAAACAATGTTAATGCTATTACACATTCCTCACAAAACACCAAGGGTCAACCAAAATTACTCTTCTACTACAACCTTAATCCACGATGTTCCCACCCTCTAACTCCCAATACCGGGTGTAATGTTTGCCCGATCTAAAACTCAAACAATCGTTCCTCCACATCGACCACCCTACGTAACTCATTAAATTTGAAATCGACCTTATTCTTTGGATCGTTGGTCCCATTCTTGTACCGATGGCAGCATCGCAGTGATTAATGTTTACCCAATATTTATTTATAAAGTCTTCTGCTTCGTTTCATTTTAATCTTTCCATTCCGGACCTAAACAAACACTTGTCCCCGATAATGGCCTTACACTGCGTCGACAATCATCATTCGAATTATTTGTCCAAGATCGCATATTGCACCCTGGTCAGAAGGGGTGAGCTTATGTGCTGACGTGGCACCCCTTTGGCGTTGTGAGTTCTTTCTGTGCTCGAGGTGAAAATCGGTGGTTTGAAATTGATTGTTGTGAAATTTTAATCGGTTTCAGTTTTGGTGGAGGAAAATTTTTTTCGTTGAATAATTCCATTGAAAAATTTCAGCTACATACTGCCGAATCAAAATAAGGAAAAGTGTGGATATTTTGAGCACCAAAAAGACTCAATAGCTTCTGATTCCGTCAGAGTCTCCTCATTTTTTCGATTTTCTTCTTGAATTTATCATTATTTCGAAGATACTCTCAACACGAAATTCTGGAAAAGGCTCTTATTATTAATTTTTACTCGGTTGGATCAGTTGTCACTGAAACAATAGTTGTTTCGATATTCTGCCCAAATTTCCCAAAAGACTCAATAGCTTTTGAATTCACTTCAGTGATCTCCTCATTTTTTTTTTCAATTTCCTTTTTGAATTGATTATTATTCTGTTGGGGTTATCAACACGAAATTTTGAATAAATCTCTTATTGTTAATTTCAATTTGCCTGGATCTATTGTCACTGAAATAACAGGTTTTTCGATTTGTTCTGCTTGAAGTTTCTATGGTTTTGATGAAGCTTTTGACATGAAGTTTTCTCAAAATTGATATGCTTATTTTTCATATACATGGAAAATCCCAAACCAATCGGATTTGTAGGGACAAAATTCTGAGTATCTCTTTTCTATGGTATGATCAGCTTGAAATTTTGCACTAAGCAAATCTCACAGTAATACGCAAAATGTCAACTTTTTTCTTGAATATTATAATATGGATCTGGTTAAATGATCAATACGAAATTTGGCACACGGCTTGGTATTCTTACTTTACATCTAAATGTTAATTTTCATCTCGATCGAATAGCAGGGGGTTCTGAACCAAGTTTAGAGTCAGAGTGATCAACAAAACTGCAGAAGACTCGAAAAAACGCTTCAGAGTTATATAAAAAAACATTTATTTCGAACGGTTTTCATGCTATAATGTCTCTTTCAAACCATCAAAAAGTAATACAAGAGTTATCGACCAATCGAGCACTATTGTCTCAATCTGCATATCATTATATATCAGAATCAAATTTAATCATGAAAGAAGAACAATTTGCACTCACATAAATTCATCTATTAGTCTTCCTTGTATTTTCTTGCATTTTGGTATTTCTTCGAATACCTATAATAACTGAAAAAAAAATCTGAGAAATCAGTCTCTTCTCCGAAATGTACGATTCGGAGTTTTATCAATAGTTATCATGTAAAAGACTCTACATCTTGCTTTCTTTGGAAAGCGGCTTTCCTCTTATCAAGGAATGCTATTTTGTTTTGATGTTTTTGATTAATATTTTTTTTTTTAATAGGGGATATTGAGAATGAAGTCATACAAGTAAAAGTACTTTTTTTCATGGACACTGCCTATAATTTGCAGGTCTTCTTTCAACATTGAATATTTGAATTTATGTATGTGAATCAATTGTAATTTTTGTTATGATGATGAATAAAGATTGATTGATTGATTATCATACAATAAGAGTTAAGATTCCTATTAACTCATCATAAAAAAACAAAAACATGCAACACTGATATACAATACCCGAAAAAAAATTACAAAATAAGTCTTTCACTGAAGAAATACGTCCAGTCGGTTCTTGAAAGTATTCACAGATGGCGATATCGCAACACAAACTGGAAGGCGATTCCATCTTTCGAAAATCCTATTCGAAAGGAAATTTCTTCTGGGAGTCGTGCGAAAGTTTTCCTTTCGTGACTTCGAACGATTTTCAAGAAATTTTCACTTTTCGACAAGAAAAAGATTTTTCACTGAATTCGTGCATTAACTGAATATAGGCCGTGTTTTGTTGCGGGAAAACAACGAAATTGTCGGAAATTTATGTTTTTCTTCTTCGGAAACGCATCATTAATTTTCTTTTATCCTTATTGGCAATGGTCGTATAAAATTCTAGAAAATTATGTCTTCTTAGCGAGGAACTTTTATATGACTCCCGAGGTTTTTTTTTTGATAGGTGTATATTAGAACAATATCATACTCATTTTAAGAAATATGAAACCGGCGCATGCACCATTTTGAAACACTAATGGCCAGTTGCACCATTTGCCTAAACATTGATTAAAATTTTATCATTGATTATTTTCTGATTTCTCTTAAGAAAACTGAAAGTAATCCATGTTTAAAATTTTAATCAATGTTTAGGCAAATGGTGCAACTGGCCATAAGCTTTTTATAAATTTCCTCCCTCCTAGCATCACAGAAATAAGTGAGAAGTAAGCTGATTTCTATAAACTAATTTTTCAACAGTTTTTTGAATGGAAAAGCCAAAAAATCCACGTATATGACCGGCCAGATCCGATCTCCCAAACAAAACGACCAATATGAAGGATAACCATCACACCGTCCTGTCGAAACACTAAATCAACACGACCGCAAACCGGCTCAAACATGTGCCCCCTGTATTGATTGCGATGCAGTTAGCGGACAGCCACGGTTAAATAAGATTATCGTCGCCATTAATTGCCCATTCGTAATGACTGTGCCCCACGAGGCCCAATAAGCCATAAACTATACGTTTGACCCCTTTTAACCAGCAATTACGTTACTCGTTCTGTCATAAAAACGTCCCAAAAGTGCGCGGCGTTCTTGATTTACTGCCGACAGATAGTCAGAGATGAGTGATACCAGGTGGAGGTATGTCACCTGAGGGAGCGTGTTACCTAATTATTTTCTGGGTATAATTTCGGTAATGACTGTTTTAGTTATGGGTGGTTTGGGGGTTGATGTAAGTTGGAGATGAGATTTTATCTCTGGGTTTGGATATGATATTTCGTGTTTCTTCTGCATTAATTAGAAATATGGAGGTGGGATGTTATAGGAGTACTAGGATGGCGCCAATGTTATGACCAATGGAAGAGTTTGTTGGTAATGGAAAAACGCATATGGTAGCTGATTGAATTAAGATCGTAACGTAGTAGCCTTGGATATGAAAACTATATAGCAATACATAAAACTGTCTGTTATTTAACAACAGATTTCATTTAGTGGATTGACATGGTTTCCACTTGATGGGAATTCAATTAAATGACTGTTTCCACTCTTTAATTCTATAAATAATAATTGGTTTTCTTTACAGGGTCAACTTCAGATTTTAAATTTTTAATAAATGAAATTTTTAAAATCAACAATGAATACCAAAATTACAGCAAAAATGGTTTACAGCCAGATATTCGAAAGCATAGAGCTGTTAACTCCCATTTGGTCGTTCAATGATATTACAATTTAATTATATCCATTTATTTTAAGATCTTCCCGGAATGTTAAGCCATAAACACATCAGCGTACAACTTTGCTTCCGCCTTTTTTTTCTGAATTCAAAGCTTTATTGTAGAAAACTGGTTACACATTTATGATTCAAAATATTGTCCATCGCTGGCCACTACTTTCTTCCATCTATCAGGGAGCGTACAAATCCACATTGAAAAAAAACTAGTCATCTTTTGAAGCTATCCACCAATTTTCTACTTCTTCATACTACCCGCTGGTCAGTCAGGCCGTGTGCTTTGGATCGAAACAAGTGAAAGTCCGAGCAAAGTCTGGAGAATACGGCGATTGAGGTAGAACCCCCCTTTCAATGTTTCCTAGTATGTCTTGACCATTTTTTGCAATAAGGGGTCGAGCATTGTCATGCTATAAAATCACTTTATCATGTCTCTCGTTGTATTGCAGCTGTTTGTCTTTCAATGCTCGACCACAACGCAATCATTGCGTTCGATAACGATCTCCTGTAATTGTTTCAGGCGGTTTCAACAACTTACAATACATTACGCCAAGCTGATCCCATCAAATACTAAGCATGACAATAGAACCGTGAATATTCGGTTCAGCCGTCGACGTGGAAGCATGGCCGGAATATCTCCAGGATTTTCTGGCTTGGAATTATCGTAATGGACGCATTTTTCATCTCCAGTCACAATGCGATGCAGAAATCCCTTCCGTCTTTGCCTTGCAAGCAGCTGTTTACAAGCAAACAAACGCAATCTCTCGGCTTCAATTCGTACGGCACCCAATTTTCTTGTTTCTGAAACATTTCCATGACTTTCAGGGCTTTCGAAATGGCTTATTGTGTCACTCCAAATGATCCTGCCAATTCTTGTTGCGTTTGACACGAGTCTTGATCAAGTAATGCCTCCAATTCTGCATCTTCGGAAACCTTCCTCTTTCACGACCATGCTGTATTCGATATCAAAATCACCGTTCTTGATGCGTTGAAAACACTCTCGGCGCGTTCTTTGTGACGTGTCGATCTTGAGTAAGCCGGGTCACAAGGCTAAAGTTCGGCTCGCGACTACACTCAGTGAATACGGGAGTGAGTTCTTCAAAATAAGGTGGAAATAATGGGCGCCAGGTAGAGATGTGCCTGTCTCAAGAACCAATTGCGTACTCCTCTACCAGAGTAGCAATAAAACAAATAACTCAAGTCAAACGTTTATTTAAAATTAAAATTTCTGCAGTGGTTGATAATAAAAAAAATAATGAAAAAGAATTCTCTTAGTTACCAAAAGCTAGAAGAGCTTCCCAAAAACTTTACCTAACACTCAACAAATGCCAGAAGGGCTTCCTATAAATTATAACAACACCTAATGCCAGAAGGGCTTCCTACAAACTATAATACCTAACCTAATCCTGAAAACAGAATCCTTATATCAGCCTACACTCGGCTCAGGTTAAACCTAAAACTTAAGTACCAAAACTAAACCTAATCGGAGTTCAACAAACTCCAAATTTACCAGATAATAAACCAGACAAATAACCAAGTTAAACAAGAAGATTGACCTCAACCACAGATCCTGAGGGAATATACAAATTCAGTGGTTGTAATAACTGGCTGGTATAAAATAGCTGGTTGAATAAAGTAATAATAAATTCCAGTTACAAATCCTGAAGAGATACACAAGTATTATAGTTGTTAAAATTAAAAATAAATGGCCAGTTAGTGAAGTGCACCTCACCGCAAACTGTTTACAATTTCGACAGTATATAATAAGTGAAACAACCTTTATTCAATATATTTTAATATAACTATCAGAAAGAAAATCAATAATAAAAACCGTTAACTCTTATTCAAATGACTGATTTACTATCAGTACACTAAATCGTTACTTCCAAAATTAAATCTCAATACAATACTCTTTAAAGCCAGTGCAAGCACCGGTTACCTGATACAAAATCAATATTGAAGGTTGACAGCAAATCTAACGGTGAGATCTCTATACGTAGAGTGTACCATCTACTCGAGCTACACCATATGCCAGCAATATACTATGTACTCGAACTGTACCACCTATCAAAATGTACCATCCACCAGAACTATACCAGAAATTCACCACCATATACCAGATGGATTTATACCTCTCAGTTGTTGTTCGAGAGAAAAGGATCTTTTTGATATTCTTCGTGTAAGTTCAACAGTTATTCGAACTAATCGGCGGGAAGCGAATCCTAATAAAACAGAAATCTCAGATAATGACTCTAGATATAGGAATGATATCATACCTCTCAGATCTTCAGAGTTAATTCAATACGAGAGATGGGCCTTGTGGAAGAAAATTTTCATAATCACGTATAAAACGTATTTCCCAGAAATATTCAGAATACCATAAACCAAACGGGAAATTATCCAAATTGAAAAAATAATCGCCTATTACAAGAATGATTCCAGATCATATATTCTCCAATTTAGTCAATTTTTTTCCACCAGCTTTCAATCTTAAAATTATCTCCAATCGCCGATAACCTCCTTTTTACAATTTCATTCCTAACCACAGACTACCAGTTGTCAAACGAAACTTCCCACACAGAAGAAAAATAATAACAAGAAATCCAGAAAGTATAAAATATTCCCCACGGTAATGATATTCGAACTCATTCGTCCGAAAATAAGTGTTCCATAATAAATTCAACTTGACAATAATACGGAATATTCTAAGCTGAATTTACAATCAACCTCCAGAGGACGCATTACCAATCGAAATATCCAGTGGTGTAAATCGAACCGTTACATCTTTCACTAGCCTTACCTTAGTTATTTGAGAGCGTTTGATGAGCCTCAGCCGCAGATTTCTTCATATTAAAGCAGAAACCTCCCGCAAATGAAGATGGTTTGGCTCATAAGCTGACATGTTTATTCGAGAATAGCTTTATGATGCAGACACAAATCGACTAATATTTCGATAGTGTTATGTTTACAAATGCCTGTATGATATCTACGATCCAATTATTTTGGCCACTACTTACCGTTACAACCATCTATTGCAAAACGGCGGAAGCGAAGTTGTACACCTAATAAATTTTGTGGGTTTAATCACTTCATACAATCGTTCCAAACATTCAATGTAATTTCAATATTTTATAACAGTACTTAGTTTTATGAGTTCTTCTTTTAGACTCTATAATTTTTATGTGGATACAATATTCAAAGTTGAAACGTTCTGCTTCAACAATGAAAAATTTTTCCTTCAAATTGTTGTAACTGCTAAATGAAAACGTAGGAGACCATATTCTGTAGCAATACGATGAAAACACATACATCCCTCAACTATTTTCTTCATTCATCGGTCTTCTCGATGAAATCAGACACCAGCCAAGGATTTTGGCATGGAGAACGCTACAGTGCATAGGAAACAGAATTTTAAAATTCATTATAGAGCTTGTAGTGTGTATAACTCTGAAGTGCACGCATTGCTAAAAGACCCCACAAGTGAAACCGAGAAAAACGTCCCGCCATCAGACCCTGCGAAAAATGAATCCCATCCATCCTTCCCCCCCCTCAAACCTTCGGCATCAAATAACCGCCCACCACTCGATTTTTCCGGTCAACCAGGTCCTCCCAAACGGCCGTATTTCCTTATGGAAAGCGGAAAAAGCGCCTAATCAGCCGGAATCGACTTCTTCACCCCCCGGTTTCCATGTATAAGTAACGAGGACTTGTAACACAATATTCATTAATCATGTATCCAGTTAACCTCGCTCCTGCGGGACCCGCGGCTCCCGTCATCCCGTTATGCTCCTTATTTTTCTCATATATCACGCGGCGGGACTAGACGGGGAACGAGCGAAGCTGGCAGAAAAGTCCTGACACTTGTCAGACTGCAACGAGGTGTGCCAAGCAATTTCTGGCTCAATTATGAGCCTGGCTGTGTTGTTTGCCTAACGTGAAATTGTTGGAAAATTGGATTTTCATCGTTTTAACTGGAGGTGAGAGAGTTTGGGGCGGTTTGTTGGTGATTTGAATAACCGGAGAGGTTGTTTTTGTGAGGTGTACGAAAGAATATGGGAACTATTGTAATTATGAGAAAACTACTTCAAAAATGTCAATAACTTCAGAAGCTTGTGAACGATTATTGTGTTATCAAGAAATGATTGTTATTTAATTTTTATCTTCTTCTTTAGGTACCGTTAGGGATTCATCAAGCCATGAAGCTAGACATTTTAACCAACTACTTGACTTGAAGATCTCGTGAAAAATTACATACTTGAGCTTGACTTGACTAGATTTTCGATATTTATTGCTTGACTTGATATCAAGCTACTTGATATTACTTGAGCTTAATATGCACTCGTCGCACGGCATATATTTTTGCAATCTTGTGTGCGCTTAGACTAAATAAAGGGATTCCTCTAGCGCCGAGAGACTAAAGCATTCGCCAGTGTGACTTTATTAGTAGTTTTCTCTCATTTCTATGAAATCTATTAGTAGATTTTGGTAGTTTCATAAATATCTTTCCAAACTTGGTCGAATAGACAAGGATTTTTTATCAAAGCCAGCATCTTCAGCTCCTGTTAAAAGACAAATTTCCAGAGCTGCTCTTACAGTTACCAAAACCCGCAATAGGTTAGGCAACATATCTATAAGATGCCTCATGTGTCTTAGATCCTGAATGGAAAATTATGAAATGAAACAAAGCCTGGAAGTTTCTCAATATTAAGAAACTTTATTTTGTTATGATTTATAGTGAGTTAATTAATATTTCTATTTCAAAAAAGTTAATATTTTCGGTTCTTTCATACAATAAGTTTGATGAATAAAATTTTTTTTTTTGTTTTTTTCAACTTTTTTCGTCTGTCGACTCGATCGAACGTCTTGCTCAGCTACCAACTTAAGCCTCCTCCTGGTTTTCCAGTGTCCCTAGCAAACACTCCATGACCTCCACCATTGTCGTAACAGAAGATCAATTCTTTCTAAACCCATGCTGTGATGCCACTAGAATTCCCTGTAAATATATATATTTTGTGATGCTCTGCTCGAGCAATCCCTCAAAAATCTTCTACAACAATACAATACTAAAACCGTTTATGTCACAGGAGATCTTTCTCTTCAAGCTTGACACAACCTCTTGGACTTCCCTAGCTGAAGTACCGTACAAAAACTTAGATCCAGAATCTGCCACCTTGACTCCTTTTACATAATCCATAAAATACATGGAATTTCTGTCTTTTTGAGCTTTTTGTTCAACTACATTCTTGAACTACTTATTCGAGTAGTTTGGCGACATATTATTCAATTCTTTGGAGATACTAGAACCCTTCAAATTCCAGTAAATCTAGTTCCAGGAGGCCCTAGTTACGTGATTGGTATTTGTGATACTACTAAGATGTCTTTTTCTGATTGCGTCATCAATCGAGTATCTATCGAATTGTCAAGGCCTTATAGAGATTTTTGAGTCCTCATCCCTTCTAAAATTGTTTCAGCTGCTTCAACTTCGTTCTTCAATGTTTTCAAACCCTTGTCCTTCATCAAAGGTTTTTTATTTGTTCGTGTTTTTTTTTTATTTCTGAGTGGAAAACAACTATGGAACACATTCGAGATTGTGTTGTGAAAACTCTGGTTCCTGAAGGATGTTAATTGGTTCCCATTCGACTTCCTGCAGTTTCTGTATGAACAAGTGGGTATTTTCTTCAGTGATTTTGTGGTAGTAAACAAATTTATTATTTACAGTTATGTTGTATGGAATAACAAGTTTCTGTGTTATGTAATCTGATAGATGCGGGTTGATAGAACAACACAGAACAATTTTGTGTTTCAATGTTGGTGAAAATGTTGTCAATTCAAGTTGAAAAAACTCTAGATTGTTCTTCATATATACATGATATAACCGATGATCGAACATTTTCAAAGGGTCCACATTAAATTCCACATTCAAATTTTCGGTTGTAATATGGAAATGTATGTTCACCACCTGAACAGGTATCTTGATCGCTTTCCAGATAATTTGTATCATTTCAGTATATTAATAGTTACGTCTATTAGGACATTATAACTATGGATGATCATATCAAGGATGATGGGATATCGACATGATAGCCGATTACTGTTAGAGTATTCAGCCGCATTGAACTTCATGCTTATATGAAAGAAAATACAAATACACAAGATCTAAATAAAATGCAGAATGTAACATAGATATTTCGAAATAATAAATCTGAGTGTTTGATTCAGCACCCAGAAATTCACCAGAAACAGTTGAAAAATTCTGGACACCAACATCTTGGCCTGTGTTATCAATTGAAATCTTTTACTATCATATTGTATATTGTATACAACATATTACATCATATTCACTACAACAACACTCGGAGATGTAATTATGAAATGTAATATACTCTATATAATTTAAGTTGATGTGCTTCATTAAACACTTCAAAACTCCAATTCACAAAATCCAACACTGCACTGAGTCCGGAGCTGTCTCTCACCCTTCCTAGGGTCCAGAATTTACGACTACGCGGACAAGATATTCTAATAAATATACATATAAATTAAGGACCGGCAACCAAGAGAGCAGATACGCATAACTGTATATGAATGTTAAAATAAGTTTCAAATTGTCAGCGACGCAAGTTAGATCCCGCGGGATGGCGAAAGTATAGGGAAAGCAGGAGCCCCTAATAACTCCGCTGCAGCGTGAGAGAGGCAATCCTGGACTCGGCGGCCTAAATTCATTAGTAAAACCGAGAAAAATTGTCTACCTCCAGCTAATAAAGGGGGACGAGGGACCCATGGTCGGATTGCCGACTTCTCTCCTGTTTTAATTCAATTCTTTATCGTCTATGCACGTGAAGTTCTACGTCGCCTGTTCCTGAGGGCGTACCGTGTTTAATTAGGGGACATTTCTTGAAATATTTACGTGGTTTGGGGTGGGGAGGGAGATTGGTTGTCGGCAATTGACGGTGGAGGAGTTGGTGTATATTGTACGGAGGGAAATTGTCTGAGACTCCGGTGTGTATCTGGTGCATTTGGCTTGGAGTCACAAGTCTACCTGAACAGAACCATGAAATGTGTTTCCTAACTACGGTACGAAATATCAGAAGATGATTCATTAGGTCGTGTTAAAAAAAAGTGTATATGTCTTCGTTTCTGAGTTTAAGGGCGTTGAAGTTAAAAAACACTACTTATTTATAAAATATCATTAATATTCTTTAGCCGATTCTGAAATTTGGTACTTTTATTTAAAATAAAAAGGCACTTATTTAATCCTAAGTAGATTGAAATTATTAGGCAAGGTGGTATTTTAGAAGGCATCACAGCCAACAATATTGAACAAAAAAACACAACTGAGTTTTTTGTTGAATTAGGGACTGAAAAATTCAACTTTTTGGTCTCTTGCATTTTCTCCATATCAAACTTAGTTTTCGAACAAAAAAACTGATTCTCCAAATTATCCATGGGAATCATAAAATAAAGAAGAAAAGTAAAAAAGTAAACAGTAAATGAGTAAACGCCTCATGACTCGGAAACGAAGCAACCGCGGGCATATAAATGTTCAAGGGATTTTTTTGAAACGACCAAATTTTTCGTACTTCTTGTATCGCTGTTAGGAAACACCAGATATACATACAACCTTAATGTGCTCAAGACCACTTGGTGCAAAGCGCGTGCTCGTAGGCATCAAATTAAACGGAATTTTATACTCATAAATTTTTTCAACCTAATCATTAAGAAAATGCAGGGGCTGTCAATTAATAAATTATATTCATTTGGATTGCTTTTCATATTTTTGCTCTTATAGCGTAATTTTTTTCTCGTTAGTACCAAGCTTCTGAAGAAGTATGTCGAAATTTCGGAAATATGAGTAAATTTTTGATCAATAGATTAAAGGCTAAGTAACGCTCTGTTGGTTATCGTTTAAAGAATGGATAGATTATTGATAAATAGCAGTGTTTTGTCAAAACATGGGGTTATGAAATATTCAAAATGGGTATCGACCTTGCTGACTGCTCATCAAATTCAACATTGCTTTGTCAAATCCGAACGCTGTTTGGAACTGTTTAAGATGATTAAACAGGTGTATGTGGCAGCTCTTGAAACATGGATTCATCACTGCTCCCGAAGAGCTCTCTTTGATTCAGGAGTGTAGTGCTGAATCCATGTTTCATAGGCTCTGCTGTCCACTCAGCAGAAGCTGGTGAAAGCCATCCAAGCGACCATAAGCTCAATCATCAGCTGGCAAGTATAAGGCATCTTTATATAGTACGTGCATGGTCTATTGATCATTGATTATTTTGACAAAGGTAAAACCATCTTCAGTGAATTTCACATATCGTTATTGTATCGATCGACTGCAGAAATTAGGGGAAATCAGCCCCAAATGCAAAACAATAAATTATCTTTCACCAAGACAATGCTCCTTGTCATAACTCGATGAAAACCTTGGCTAAATTGAACGAATTCCCTTCACAACTGCTTCACCACTTAGCTCATTCTTTAGATCTAGCTCTCATCGATTACTGGCTTGTTACAGACCTTGAAGAATGTCCAGAGAATAAATTGTGACTCTTTAAAAGAACTGATTACCGAGGTGAAAGCCTATTTCGAAAGAGAAGATGGATCTTTCTACAGAAAAGATATTGAAAAGTTAGAGGAGCGTTGGAGTACCTGTATCATTCTTGAAGATGACTTTTTTGACGAATGAAGTGGAACTTTTTACGAAAAAATGTTTTTTTAGTAGTAAGGCTCGGAACTTTTAGATTAGGTTTAGATTTAATTGAAAAGGTTCCGTTTCACTGCGACCTAGTGGTCTATTGAGCTTAGATCTATTCTCTCCATAACGCTACAGCTCGCCTTCCAGATCCAGAGTTCTAGAACTCTAGAACTCCAGTATCTGGAATGGCTTCAAGGAGGCTACATCCTCACTTCTACATGTTTCTTGTCCAAAACAGATTTTGCGTGGCCTAGTGATGGTGGGGTATTCCGTCACCAGGTGCTCCGGAGTTCCTTCCTCCTCACCACAAAATCTTTACTCCTCATTTTCTGCTAGATCCATTCTCATGAGGTGTTTCCTAAGGCGACAATGCCCTGCGAGGAATCCAGTGAGGAGGTTTGTATATTTTTGCTAATAGGCTCAGGACTTATCAAGTGCAATATTTTACTATACGGTGTCATCTAGAGGTACACTTCTGGTCTTGAGCAGGCAAAGAAATTTCCTAAGCCAGAAAGCTCTTGAAGCTCCTACGAGTTGAGCTTCGTGTAAGGGTGGGACTGCTGATAAACCACTGCCGATCTAAATATCTTTCATACCGCATGTGGAAGTCAGCAGATGAGATTTGAACGTTTTGTGGAACGTAGGTGGAAACAGCTGAACATATATTGTTCAATATGTGGGTTGACTGGCCTAAGAGCCACTTAAATGGATAAGGCAATCCTAGATACTCACGAGGTAGCAACCAAGCCACCTAAGAATGTTGTCGGTTTCGTTAACAGTATCGACTGCCTCCTTAGGTTTGCAGAAATGGGTAGGATTAAGAACAAAAAATCCATGTAGCCGCAAAGACCCTGTACTCTGCACAATCATTCTAATAGTGATAGACCAATGAAATGGGGTCATGACATGTGAACTTGGGACTTTTCGAAATGATGATAGTTTACTGATAATTCACAATCGAAGAAAAAGTATAATATGCAACACCTGCCAAATTTATATTTCTTATTCTTGTGGTTTCGTCAAATTTCCACACTGGTGTGAAATGTTCACTTTTTCCGCTATATACAATATACTATTTTCTCATCACAAATTCAACAAAATGTAACGCAATATTTTTATGCAATAAGATCTAGAAACTAACAGTTCACAATGGAAAATACCCCCAATACGTTTCCACTTCAAAACGTCAAAGCCAAATTTCCACGCACTCGCCAACAAAAAAACTTCCGCATCTCAAACCTCTATCACACGGTCGAATTCAAGCGGAAAATGGAAAATAAAAGAGGCATAAATCCTGCCGAATCGTGGCCACGAGGATGGATACTTTTCCGGCAAATAACGGATAACCCGAATAAGATACCGTTGACATTATTTGTTATATTACGTGAGATATATATGTGAGGAGGGTGGCCGACCCCTGCTGCCCCTGCCATCCCCTCCCTCGACCGTATACGACGACCGTCGAA